>NC_133734.1:8326858-8409358 GCF_048934315.1 Petromyzon marinus | reverse complement strand
GTGTGTGTGTATATCTGCGTGTGTGTATATGTATATGTGCGTGTATCTGTGTGCGTATCTGTATCCTGCGTGTGTTTGCAAGTAAGCATGCATCTCCCTGTGTGTCTCTAAAATCAACTGTGGACATGAACGCCTCCTCCCCTCCCTTCTTTGTAAAACAGAAACCCAGAACGACGACGACGACCACCACCACCACCACCACCACCGCGCCGTCACATTCACGTCGAGTGAGAACGCTTCACCCACACCGCCCTCCCCACCCCCCCAACTCATTCACCACCTCACCCTCCCCCCCACCGTCATCGTCCTCCCGTGCGCTCTCTCATCAAACCCGGGCCCGGCGGGGCGGCGGAGGGCGGCAAGGAACCGGAGGAGTTGCGACGAGGAGGAGAGCGACCGTAGATTCCTGCGGTGCAGTTTCGTTTAAGCTCTCTCCTCTCTCACCAACCCCCTCGATACCCCGCGCGGTTTTGTACAATACAAAAAGAATCCTCCCGAAGTGGGTTTCACCACCACCACCACCACCACAACCACCACCTCCTCCACCACCTTCCTCCTCCACGTCGTGATATATATATATATTTTTTTTAAAACAAAGCCTCTTATTCTTCTCCGCTATCTCCCTCTCCCTCTTGTTATATTTTATATTTATTCCGTCGAGAGGAGAGAGATTAGTTTATTTTCCCGTCGTCTTCTTCTTCTTCCGTTTCGCCTCCCCTCCGACCACCGTCGTCGTCATCGGCGCCACCACTGCCTCGCCTCCCCCCTCTCCGCAACCAAGAGACTCTGGAGGGGGGCTCCGTCACATTCTCATCGCCCGGTGTGGGGGGAGTCGCGGGGGGGAGGGGGGGGGGGGGGGGGGGAACGGCGTGGATTGTTTTCCTTCCTCCGTCACCAGTTCCAATCTTCCTCGTCATCTCGTTGCATCGGCGTCTCGTTCATCCCGGCTGGAAGTTCGACGCTCTCCTTCTACCCGTGCGTTTGCTTGCTTCCCTGCCAACGCGTCACACCGCCATCGCCCCCATCTCTCTCCCTGCCAACGCGTCACACCGCCATCGCCCCCCATCTCTCTCCCTGCCAACGCGTCACACCACCATCGCCCCCCTCTCTCTCCCTGCCAACGCGTCACACCACCATCGCCCCCCTCTCTCTCCCTGCCAACGCGTCACACCACCATCGCCCCCCATCTCTCTCCCTGCCAACGCGTCACACCACCATCGCCCCCATCTCTCTCCCTGCCAACGCGTCACACCACCATCGCCCCCCATCTCTCTCCCTGCCAACGCGTCACACCACCATCGCCCCCATCTCTCTCCCTGCCAACGCGTCACACCGCCATCGCCCCCCTCTCTCTCCCTGCCAACGCGTCACACCACCATCGCCCCCATCTCTCTCCCTGCCAACGCGTCACACCACCATCGCCCCCCTCTCTCTCCCTGCCAACGCGTCACACCACCATCGCCCCCATCTCTCTCACTGCCAACGCGTCACACCACCATCGCCCCCATCTCTCTCACTGCCAACGCGTCACACCACCATCCCCTATCTCTCACTGCGCTGCCATATTCCATTTGTCCTCTGCCATCAACAACTATTCCCGTCAGGTCACTCGCTCATCCCTCCTGCTCATCCTCCCTTCCCCTCCCTGTTTCTCTTCACCCAAATCCCCCCCCCCCCCACCCTCTCCCCCGCCACCACCCCCTTCCTCTTCTTACCATCCTCCTCCTCTTTCTCCTCCTCCTCTTTCTCCTCCTCTTCTCTCTCTCCTGCACCTCCTCACCCCCCCCCCCCCCCCCCCGTGTCACTCTTCCTATTCTCTCCCCAATCTCGTTTCCCCTCGTGCCCTCCCTCTCGTCTCACTTCTCCTTCAGCTGATCCAGCGTCGACTTCCCCTCCTCATCCTTCCCCCGTGTCTCCGCCTCCTCCTCCTCCTCCTCCTCCATCATCATCATCATCACCGTCTCCTCGTCCCCCCCTCTCCCCCTCCGTTCCCGCCCCCCACCCACCCACCCCCCCTGCCAGGCGTGCCGTCTCTCTCCGCCGTCACACCTTGGTGATCTGCTGCTGCTGCTGCTCCGGGTCCATGGTGTCCATCTCCGGGTCAGACTCGGACGTGTCCGAGTAGTGGAAGTCCTCGGCGTCCGCGTCCGGCAGCTCCGCCGGACAGAGCGCCGCGCCGACGCCGCCGCCGACGCCGCCGACGCCGCCGATGCCGCCGGCAAGGCCGTAGCAGTCGCCGCCGGGAATCAGGGCCGGCGGTCGGCCGCCCGGCCCAACCGCGGAGCCGCCACCGTGATGCTGCTGCTGCTGCTGCTGGTGGTGGTGTAGGAGGTGGAGGTGCTGCTGATGCTGATGATGATGGTGGTGGTGGTGGTGGTGTCCGCCACCGCCCACCATCCACGCCGTCGTCCCCGCCGCGCCGCCGCCGCCGCCGCCGCCGCCGCCGTCTACGAGTCCGCAGGGGGCGAACCCCCCCAGCGCCGAGGACGGCCTCTCGCCGCCGCCGCCGCCGCCGCCACCGCCGTCGAAGTGTCCGCAGGGGGCCCTTGCCCCGGAGGCGGCGGCGCGGCCGCCGCCGCCGCCGCCGCCGCCGCCGAGCTCGCCGAGGCAGTAGGGGGCGAGGCCGCCCTGGGGAGGCTGCGCGGGGCCCGGGCTGTGGACGAGCGAGGAGGTGGAGGACCAGGAGGAGGAGGAGGAGGAGGAGGCCGAGTACTGGGCCGCCGCCGCCGCCGCCGCCGCCGCCGCCGCTGCGGCGGTGTCGGCGGCGGCCGCGTCGGCCACTCGCTCCTCACTGGCCGCGGTGAAGTAGAGCTTCACCTGTGGCGGTGGGGGGGGGGGGAGGGGGGGGGTGGTAGACACGGGGGGGGGGGGGTAGAGACACGGGGGGGTAGACATGGGGGGGGGGGTAGAGAGACACAGGGGGGAGGTAGAGACACGGGGGGGGGTAGAGACACGGGGGGGGGGGTAGAGACACGGGGGGGTAGAGACACGGGGGGGGTAGAGACACAGGGGGGGGGGGTAGAGACACGGGGGGGGTAGAGACACGGGGGGGTAGACATGGGGGGGTAGAGACACGGGGGAGGGGGGTAGAGACACGGGGGGGGTAGAGACACAGGGGGGGGGGTAGAGACACGGGGGGGGGGTAGAGACACGGGGGGGTAGAGACACGGGGGAGGGGGGTAGAGACACGGGGGGGGGGTAGAGACACGGGGGGGGGGTAGAGACACGGGGGGGGGGGGGTAGAGACACGGGGGGGGGGTTAAATACGAGGGGTGGGGAAAGGATGAGGTAGGTAGAAGGAGAACGGAGTTTTAATCCAGCCTAGGGACACCGACACAGCCATCGTGATCCTCACCCCCATCCACCCCATCAACCGGGGCCACCACCGTGAATACGGCTCGCCCGCCCTACCCACCCTACCCCCAACCGCTCCCCAAAACACCCCGCACCTTGAAGTTGGGAGAGAAGCACTTGTTGGCTTTGTCCTTGTTCGCCCTGTCCAGCTCCGCCTTGTTGAGGGTGAGCGTCAGGAAGCGCGGCGACCCTCCGGGCCCGGCCTCCAGCTGCACACAGGCCGGGGCGCCGCCGGCGCCGCCGCCGCCGCCGCCGCCGCCGCCGCCGGACGTCCCGGGGAGCGCCGCCCCCGCCCCGGGGGCTCCTCCGCCGGCCGCCGCCCCGGGGGCTCCCCCGCCGGCCGCGGCTCCGGCCGCGGCCCCCGCGGCTCCCCCGGCTCCCCCGGCCCCCCCGGCCCCGGCCCCGGCCCCTCCGTCAGGGGGGGCGCCGTTGAGGCCCGCGGGAGCGCCGATGTAGCCCCCACCGCCGCTGGATGGGAGACCCTCCTGGATGAAGAACGTGTTGATCCAGAAGTGGAACATCTACACGGGGTGGTGGTGGGGCGGAGAGAGTGGGAAGAGTGGGGGAGCGAGGGAGGGAAAAGGGCGAGAGAGGGAGGGGAAGTCCCAGGCGAAGCCGGGTAGTAAAGCTGGCTCATAATGAAGGTTTTCGGGTCAGATCGCGTTATTTATAAACGTGTCATAGTTACATTTTTCCATTTATTTTTTTTGGTATAGCCCTGTGAGCCATTCGGCTCTTTAATCGGAGTGCAACCGCAACAAACACAAAAACACGAACAAGAAAAAACATCTTAAAGTGACTATGTGTTGACTGTGTGCAAAACAGAAAATCCAGGAAAAAAACATCAAAATATTCCTGAAATAAGCACCGTTACACCACCAACGCTGTGTCGTAAGCCCTCCACCACCCGACACTGAGAATCAGTAAAAAAAAAGTGACACGTTGACAAAAGACCAAAGAGTTCACTACTTTAGCCCACCGGTGTGTGTTTAAGAGTGGATCCACAACATTTACAGTTTGAGTAGCAGCGACGTTTCGCTGGAAATTACATCCAGCATCTTCGGGCGATTTGCCAGAATCATGAAGCCATTCACTTGCTCCCGGTCTTAAATAGTGCAGCAGGATGACCATTGTTGAACCCCATCAGGATTCGAGATCAGAGGTGGAGGTGATGTAATAGATCAGTAATCAGCCACTCAGCATGTGACGCACCTGTAAGGAATTGCAATGTGTGTTGTGTATTACTTAATAATACGCTTCCAGGCTGCGCTGAGTTTATAGCTATCAGAGCAATTAAAATGATTTGAATTCTTCCCAATTTCAATTGATTCTCTAATCTTGGCCAGTAATAATTAGTTCTGCACAACACTTCAACGTTATCAAAATCATATTCTTAGCTATTTCGGTAAAGTCACGTTGAAGGGAAACAATAAAATAATAAAATAAATATAAAACAATAAAAATTCTCACGACGTTTCGACCATAACACAAACGGTCGTCATCAGGTGTGGAAAAACCAACGGCAAGAAACATTTGAAAGAAGTGTCGGTTCGCATTAATTTATTTTTAAACGGTGCATTTATTTATTTAAAAACCATCAGCGCCACGTGCAGCGATTTGGCAGTTTATTTAGAAGGACGAGTCCATCTATGTTCTGAAAAGAGGGGGGAGACAAAAAATTAATGTATGCTGTCTGAAAGCCACCGTAAGCGTGAACAATCAATTAAGACCTGAAATAGTTTATCAAATCCTTCCAATGATTGCTAAGCCAGAATCCAGGTATGAATGTCCTTGTTGGCAAGCATGCTCTGCCACTGCTGACAGCTGCATTTGGGAGAATTTAATATTCCTTTGATGTTATTTTAGTCTTACGCTGATGTTACGTCCCGTCTGTCCAACATAACACTTACCGCAAAAGACAATTAATCCGATGTGCGCCTTCTGTTGATAACTTCGGTAATTCACCTTTCGTACAAGACGCTAGTTTTGGAATTTTGTGTACTGTACCAAATCTCACTTGAATTTTTTGCTTTTGCAAGACACGGGCCAATTTGTCAGTAACTCCCGAGATATATGGTATTTTAATTCTTTTGATACTTTGATCACTTTCAGAAGTGTCGTTGTTCGAGCTTGATTTGGCGGGCGGTGGAGTGTTGCGACACATTTATAAATAACGCAATCTAACCAAAAAAAGTCTTTATTATGAACACCGGTTACAATTATCTGTACCGGTCCTGGGCCTCCCCTAGGTCGGCTCAGCCTCAAATGAGAACCTGGTACGGTGTGAGGTAGTATACTTCGGCACTAGGAAGAGACAAAGGCAGCCAGGCGTTGTGGTGGCCACCCACCACCCCCCCCCCGCACGTGCCACATTGCCGGCCTTCGTAGGTGCTGCTCGCTAACAGCACTGGTACCAACAGTATGTTGAGGCTACACGGGGGAACTTTGTCTGTGCATCTATCACTGTGTGTGTCTGCATCTGTGTGTGTGTCTATCTGTGCGTCTGTATCTGTGTGTGTGTCTGTGTGTGTGTCTGTGTGTGTGTCTGTGTGTGTGTCTGTGTGTGTGTCTGTGCGTGTGTGTCTGTGCGTGTGTGTCTGTATGTGTGTGTGTCTGTATGTGTGTGTCTGCATCTGTGTGTGTGTCTGCATCTGTGTGTGTGTCTGCATCTATGTGTGTGTGTCTATCTGTGCATCTGTATCTGTGTGTATACATCTGTGTGTGTGTGTCTGTGTGTGTGTCTGTGTGTGTGTCTCTGTGTGTGTGTCTCTGTGTGTGTGTCTCTGTGTGTGTGTCTGTGTCTGTATCTGTGTGTGTACGTCTTTATCTGTGTGTCTGTGCGAGTGTCTGTATCTGTGTGTCTGTATCTGTGTGTGTCTGTATCTGTGTGTGTCTATCTGTGTGTGTCTGTATGTGTGTGTGTGTGTCTGTATGTGTGGGCTTGTAATTACCAACACGCTGTTCTGGCATCGGCGCATCCACACAACATCATGGATGCATGCCGGGTCCAAGCAAGAACATCTGCTGGACTACATAGTGACGGACCAGCAGATGCGAGCCCATGTCCTTGACACCAGGACCTACCGTGGAGCTGATCTGCCCTCTGACCATCGACTAGTCATCTGTAAGATGCGCCTGCCATTCTTCCACTCCGGTGGTGGGTGTACACCCAGGACCCCATTCCGACCTAAAGTGGCCTGGTCTCAGTTATCTGATGAAAGTTGCAAGCGAGAATTTCATCATCGCTTGCGGCTGGGATTGGCATCGTCCCCGACTCCTCCTGATGTCGAGGGTAAATGGGCGAGGTTTAGGACTGTGACTCATGCAGCTGCAATGGCTGCTTTAGGTACGCGGTCCAGACCTCCCCAGAGACCCTGGCTGACAGAGGAGGTGTTCAGGATGGTTGAGAAAAAGCGACAGGCCCACTGTCATCGGCTACAGAATCCCACGTCAGAGAATGAGGAGGCTTACCGCAGCCTTCGCTCGGAGGTTCGGAGAGCCGTGAGGCGCTGCAAGGATGGGTGGTGGTCGCGGGTTGCTGAGGAGATGGAGTCTGCCTCAGTGGCCCGTGATCACAAATCTCTATTTAACTCCATCAAAAAGGTAACCTGCAGCGCCACACCTATTACCATCATTAGGGGAAAAAACGGTGATCCAATCTCCGACCCCCAGGAACAGGTTTGCAGATTTGCTGAGCATTTCTGTGAGGTCCTGGGGGAGGGAAAATCCCTCAGCCAGGAAAATATCGTGGCACAAAGTGAGGATGACCCTGCTGAGGCTGCGGTGACTCAAATATTAGAAGAAGTCACCCCCTGTGAGTGGCTGGCTGAGGTGCCATCTGTTGAGGAAGTACTGAAGGCGATCCGGAGTCTGAGACCAGGAAAGGCAGCGGGCAGAGATGATCTCCCAAGCGAAATGCTGAGGGAGGGTGGCGTTTGTGCACAGACTGCCCTATATGACATCATAACAACAGTCTGGACCACTGGACGGGTTCCGCAGGATTGGAAGGATGCCCTGGTGGTCCCCCTTTTTAAGAAGGGGGACCGCACAGACTGTAACAACTACAGGGGCATCTCACTCCTCAGTGTGCCGGGAAAGGTCCTGGCAAGGATTATTCAGCATCGCCTTGCCAGGCACGCTGAGGAGAGGCTTGCGGAGCCCCAATGCGGTTTCAGGAAAGGGCGGTCCTGCACAGATGCCATATTTTCTGTCCGTCTGCTACAGCAGAGGTGTAGGGAATTCCAACAAGACCTACATCTCTTCTTTATTGATCTGGTCAAGGCCTATGATACCATCAGTAGGCCTGGGCTCTGGGTCATTCTTCGTGCTTTTGGAGTACCTGACCCTCTGCTCACGATCATTAAGGACCTTCATGATGGTGAGCGGGCCCGGGTAAAACTACGTGGCCGGGAGTCAGAGCCATTCCCTGTACACCTTGGGGTGCGACAGGGATGTCCTCTGGCTCCCACATTATTTAACATCTATTTTGACCACGTAGTTCGTGAAGCCTTCAATAGCTGTACCGGGGGAATCTCCATATGGTACAGATATAATGGGAGGCTGATTGATGCCCGGGTACGGTCAAGGGATGGCTCCCTATTGCTCAACCACGTTATGTATGCTGATGATTTGGTAATAGCTGCTCAGTCAGAGGAGGAGTTGGAGACGCTGCTGCTGAGACTGGAGCGTGCCACTAAGAGGTGGGGCCTTACCATCAGCCCCACCAAAACTAAGCACCTGCCTGGGTATTTTGTACCATCGGACACTCCACCCCCACAACTCCCAATCGGTGATGGGGCAGTTGTGGAGAGAGTGGAGAGTTTCCCATACCTGGGCAGTGTGCTTATGATTGGCTCCAGTTTAACAGCAGAGGTCTCACTCCGAATCAGTCGAGCGGCAATATCTTTTCATCGGTTGCGTAACGCTGTGTGGAAGCTACCTGGTCTGTCGCTCCGCACTAAGCTTCAGGTCTTCTCGGCCACGGTCATTCCCTCCCTTCTCTACGCTTGCGAAATGTGGGCCCCCTAATGGAACATCTTCGCCGGTTAGAAACATTTAGGCTGGCCTGCCTACGATCCATCCTGGGTTTAACCAGACTGGATTGTGTGAGGAGCTTACAAATCCTTGAAAGATCTGGGCAAGGTCCCATCGGTGAGCTCCTCCGGCGGGCAAGGCTGCGATGGCTGGGTCATGTAGCCCGCATGCCCAGCCACCGCATGCCGAAACAGCTTTTGATGGGCCGGATTGAGGGGGCTAAGCGGGCGCGGCACGGGCTAGAGACGAGATGGAGTGATGTGGTACAGGAGGACGTGGAGCTGAGTGGACTTGCCGATGACTGGTACCAGCGGCGTCAAGATCGGCCTCTGTGGAGGAGGCTCGTGAAGGATGCTACTGGGCAGTTGGAGGTAGTCGCCCTCCAACAACAACGGAGGGCAGAGGAGCGACGCTCAGAACAACGAGCGGAGCACCGGGTGGCTAAAGCACAGCAGGTTGGCACGGTAGGGGGCACAGGTGGTGCATCAGCCAGTCATCTCAGTCAGTCGACCCGTGGCACCTGGGTCTGCCCCGTGACCTCCTGCCAGCGGGCGTTCGACACTTCACGTGGCCTCAGGGTGCACATAGCCTGGCACAAGCGTCGTGGTGACGTCACCGCCACTTAGTGGCGAATGGCGGTTGTTGTTGTTGTATGTGTGTGTCTGTATGTGTGTGTGTGTGTCTGTGTGTGTCTGTGTGTGTCTGTGTGTGTCCTTATCTGTGTGTGTCTGTATCTCTGTCTGTGTGTCTGTATCTGTGTGTGTACGTCTTTATCTGTGTGTCTGTGTGAGTGTCTTTGTATATGTGTCTGTATGTGTGTCTATCTGTGTGTCTGTCTGTATCTGTGGGTCTTGTCTATATCTGTGTGTGTATCTGTGTGTGTCTGTATCTTTGTGTGTCTGCATCTTTGTGTGTGTCTGTGTTTGTGTGTGTATTTCAGTATGTGTGTGTGTGTTTGTATCCGTGTATGTGTCTGTATGTGTGTAACTGTGTGTATCTAGCTGTGGACCACCCTAATGGAACATCTTCGCCGGTTAGAAACATTTAGGGCTGGCCTGCCTACGATCCATCCTGGGTTTAACCAGGCTGGATTGTGTGAGGAGCTCACAAATCCTTGAAAGATCTGGGCAAAGTCCCATCAGTGGGCTTCTCCGGCAGGCAAGGCTGCGTTGGCTGGGTCATGTAGCCCGCATGCCCGCCACCGCATGCCTAAACAGCTTTTGTTCGGCCGGATCGAGAGGGCTAAACGGGCGCGGCACGGGCTAGAGAAGAGATGGAGTGATGTGGTACAGGAGGACGTGGAGCTGAGTGGACTTGACGATGACCGGTACCAGCAGTGTCAAGATCGGCCTCTGTGGAGGAGGCTCGTGAAGGACGTGACTGGACGGTTGGAGGCAGTCGCCCGCCCTCCAACAACAACGGAGGGCAGAGGAGCGACGCTCACAACAACGAGCGGAGCGCCGGGTGGCTAAAGCACAGCAGGTTGCCACAGTAGGGGGCACAGGTGGTGCATCAGCCAGTCATCTCAGTCAGTCGACCCGTGGCACCTGGGTCTGCCCCGTGACCTCCTGCCAGCGGGCGTTCGACACTTCACGTGGCCTCAGGGTGCACATAGCCTGGCACAAGCGTCGTGGTGAGGTCACCGCCACTAGGTGGCGAATGGCGGTTGTTGTTGTTGCTGCTGTTGTGTGTCTGTATCTGTGTGTGCGTCTGTGTGTGTTTGTATGTATGTGTATGTATGTGTCTGTATCTGTGTGTCTGTGTGTGCATGTGTGCCTGTATCTGTGTGTGTGTCTGTTTGTGTGTGCAGCAGAAGCCACCTTTTTCATCATCATGTTCTGCTTGTTGAAGAACTCCATCTTGACGTCCTCGCAGAGGAGCAACGCCCGGGGCAGCGTGAAGACCAAACAGCGGTCCTCCCTCCGCACGCACGACAATGAAAGCAGCTTCATCTTCTCCTTGTACACCACCAGGTGTGGGTCTAACACACACACAGGTAGATACATCATACACTACACTACACACTACACTGTACACTACACTACTATACACTACACTATACACTGCACTATATACACTACACACTACACTACTATACACTACACTATACACTACACACTACTACACACCATACACTACACTACTATACACTACACTATACACTACTATGCACTACATACACTACTATACACTATACTACACACTACACTATACTACACACTACACACACTATACACTACACTATATACTACACAATATACACTATACACTACACAATATACACTATACACTACACACACTATACACTACACTATATACTACACATTACGCAATATACACTATACACTACACACAATATACACTATACACTACACACAATATACACTACACTATACACTACACTATAGACACTGACAGCGGTCCTCTCTCTCCACACGTACGACGACAGCAGCTTCACCTCCTTGTACACCGCGAGGCGTGAACTAGAAACACACAGAAACACTCTTCGCTACATCCAATACACCATACGCTACGCAAAAAAAGCACGTTGTCATACGATGATGAAATGTGCAGCAGACACCTACGGCCTATCTGCCCACCATGGATGGTGATGGTAATGGTGGTGGTGGTGATGATGATGATGGAGGGGTAAACCATCTTCACACGAACTATGCTATGCCTCACGGCGGCTTTTCGGCTGCGCCATCGGACAAAGGCGGCAGTCGGCGCATTAGCAAGCGGCGCTTTCAAGCGGGGCAGCTACTGCGGACCGTCTGGAACGTTCTTGCCCCTCTCCGCTCTCAGGGAGCCACTGGAGCTGCGGCCTTTTAAATCATCGTCCAGACTGAGAAACTCGTTTATTTTGAACCGCTTTGTTGCGTTTGGTTTGATGCTCTTCCCCTCCATCCCCACCCACCGCCCCCGCCCGCCGTACCGCCAATTAGCGTGGTTGGCTTAGCGCGGTGTGGAAGAGGTTCAACGCACGTACGCGCAGAGAGACCCACAGACACCCCAGACCCATAGAGACCCACAGACACCCAGACCCATAGAGACCCACAGACACCCAGACCCATAAAGACCCACAGACACCCAGACCCATAGAGACCCACAGACACCCAGACTCATAGAGACCCACAGACACCCAGACCCATAGAGACCCACAGACACCCAGACCCACAGAGACCCACAGACACCCAGACCCATAGAGACTCACAGACACCCAGACCCATAGAGACCCACAGACACCCAGACCCAGAGACCCACAGACACCCAGACCCATAGAGACCCACAGACATCCAGACCCATAGAGACCCAAAGACACCCAGACCCATAGAGACCCACAGACACCCAGACCCATAAAGACCCACAGACACCCAGACCCATAGAGACCCACGGACACCCAGACCCATAGAGACCCACAGACACCCAGACCCATAGACCCACAGACACCCAGACCCATAGAGACCCACAGACACCCAGACCCATAGAGACCCACAGACACCCAGACCCATAGAGACCCACAGACACCCAGACCCATAGAGGCCCACAGACACCCAGACCCATAGAGACCCACAGACACCCAGACACATAGAGACCCACAGACACCCAGACCCATAGAGACCCACAGACACACAGACCCATAGAGACCCACAGACACCCAGACCCACAGAGACCCACAGACACCCAGACCCATAGAGACTCACAGACACCCAGACCCATAGAGACCCACAGACACCCAGACCCATAGAGACCCACAGACACCCAGACCCATAGAGACCCACAGACACCCAGACCCATAGAGACCCACAGACACCCAGACCCATAAAGACCCACAGACACCGAGACCTATAGAGACCCACAGACACCCAGACCCATAGAGACCCACAGACACCCAGACCCATAGAGACCCACAGACACCCAGACCCATAGAGACCCACAGACACCCAGACCCAGAGACCCACAGACACCCAGACCCATAGAGACCCACAGACACCCAGACCCATAGAGACCCACAGACACCCAGACCCATAGCGACCCACAGACACCCAGACTCATAGAGACCCACTGAGACCCACAGACACCCAGACCCATAGAGACCCACAGACACCGAGACTCATAGAGACCCACAGACACCCAGACCCATAGAGACCCACAGACACCCACAGACACCCAGACCCATAGAGACCCACAGACACCCAGACTCATAGAGACCCACAGACACCCAGACCCACAGACACAGACACCCAGACCCATAGAGACCCACAAACACCCAGACCCACAGACACATAGACCTAGTGGAGACACTCATAGACTCACAGAGACACACAGAAACCCACAGAGACACCCATAGACCTACAGAGACCCAAACATTAGCACAGTCGGCTACGTACGGTGCGAAAATTCAACATACGCACACACACAGAGACACCGAGACCCATAAAGACCGAGATACGCAGAGAGATACCCATAGTCCTACAGAAACCTACAGATTAGCAATGGCTGGCTACCTACAGATTAGCAATGGCTGGCTACGTATGGTGCCAAAGAAGTTCAACACACACACGGAGACCCACAGAGACCCCCAGAAACACCCATAGAGACACCCACAGAAACGTGTATATAGACATCCATAGACCCACAAAGACCCACAGATTGGCACGGTTGGCTATGTACATTGCAAAAGAAGTTCACCATACACACAAAGAGAACCACAGACACCCAGACATCCACAGAGAACCAAAGAGACACCCACATAGACCCAGACACCCAGACCCACAGAGTCGCCCATAGAGACCCAGATACCCAGAGCCACAGACATCCACAGAGCCACAGACATCCACGGAGACCCACAGAGACATCTACAGAGACCCATAGAGCCCACAGAGATCCAGACACCCAGACATCCACAGAGACCCTCAGAGACACCGAAAGAAATACCCATAGAGACCAAGACTGCCCAGACATCCACAGAGACCCACAGACCCATAGAGACCCACAGACACCCAGACCCATAGAGACCCACAGAGACCCACAGAGATACCCATAGAGACCAAGACTGCCCAGACATCCACAGAGACCCACAGACACGCAGACCCATAGAGACCCACAGACACCCAGACCCATAGAGACCCACAGACATCCACAGAGACCCACAGAGACACCCACAGAGATACCCATAGAGACCAAGACCCACAGAGATTGGCACGTTGGATACGCAACTCGCGCGTGAACTCCGAACTCTCCCGGCACGCAGAGCCCAGAGAATTTTGCCACTTCAACTGCACTCACTGCAGGTCCCTCCGCTGAACATGGGGATGGTCTCGAACGTGATCTTGTGCAGCAGCACGGGCGTGGAGCGGTACTCGAGAGCGTGCGTCACCAGGTAGCTGTAGTAGTACACGTAGCGCCTCTGGGACGGGATTGTCACGCCCTGCCATCGGGGGGGGGGGGGGGGGGTGGGGGCAGAGCGACACCGCACACACACGGACACACACGGCGCACACACGGACACGGCGCACACACGGACACACAAACACACACACGGACACACACACACACGGACACACACCGGCGCACACACACACACAGACACAAACACGGCGCACACACACACACAGCGCACACAAACACACACACGGACACACACGGCGCACACAAACACGCACACACACACACGGACACACAAACACACACGTGCACACAGACACATACGTGCACACAGACACACGGCGCACACACAAACACGGACACACGTGCACACAGACACACACACACAGACGTATGAAGACTTACAGATATACACAAAATTAAAGATTCCCCGCCCCTCCCCCCCCCCCCCTCCGTGCCCGTGTAGCCTTAACAGACTGTTGGGGCAAGTGCTGTTAGTGAGCAAACACGCACACACACACACAGACACAAGCACCACAACAACAACAACAGCCTCATATTCTTAGCTCTTTCGGTAAAGTCACGTTGAAGGGAAACATTTGTATCTTGCCGTTGGCTTTGACACCTGATGACGACCGTTTGTGTTACGGTCGAAACGTCGTGAGAATTTTTATTGTTTCATATATATTTTATTGTTTCCCTTCAACGTGGTGACTTTACCGAAAGAGCTAAGAATATGAATCGCTGCAGTCACGACAGCTTTAAATAAAAAAACAACAGCCTCCATTCGCCACGAGGTGGCGGTGACGTCACCACGGCACCTGTGCCAGGCTAGGTGCACGTTGAGGCCACGTGAAGTGTCGGGCGCCCGCTGGCAGAAGGTCACGGGGGCAGACCCTGCAGGTGCCACGGGTTGAGTGCTGCTGTGCCAGGCTAGGTGCACGAGGAGGAGGAGGTCACGGGGGCAGACCCTGCAGGTGCCACGGGTTGAGTGCTGCTGTGCCAGGCTAGGTGCACGAGGAGGAGGAGGTCATGGGGGCAGACCCTGCAGGTGCCACGGGTTGAGTGCTGCTGTGCCAGGCTAGGTGCACGAGGAGGAGGAGGTCACGGGGGCAGACCTTGCAGGTGCCACGGGTTGAGTGCTGCTGTGCCAGGCTAGGTGCACGAGGAGGAGGAGGTCATGGGGGCAGACCCTGCAGGTGCCACGGGTCGAGTGCTGCTGTGCCAGGCTAGGTGCACGAGGAGGAGGAGGAGGTCACGGGGGCAGACCCTGCAGGTGCCACGGGTCGAGTGCTGCTGTGCCAGGCTAGGTGCACGACGAGGAGGAGGTGGTCACGGGGGAGGCAGACCCTACAGGTGACCACGGGTCGACCGACCGAGATGACCGGCAGATGCGCCATCACCTGTGGCCCCCTTTGGCGAGACACGGAGACAAGGAGACTCTCCCCCCACACATCTCCCCCCCCACCCCACCCCACCCCCCCCACCACCGTGTCTACCCCCCCCCACCCACCCACCCCGTCCCCCACCCACCCACCCACCTTCTTGTCGCGTGTGCGCGCCTGGCCGTAGTAGTCCAGCGCCTCGCGCGCGCTGCTGAACTTGTGCCGGTGCAGGAGGTAGGAGCAGATCATGACACCCGTGCGCCCCTTGCCGGCCTTGCAGTGGATGGCGGCGACGTTGTGCTCGGAGCCGCTGAGCCACGAGTCGAGGTCTTCGCAGAAGGGCCGGATCAGCTCCAGCTTGGGCGGGTTGTGGTCGTCAAAGGGGAACTCGGCCACTGTCGCCGCCGGGGGGAGGGGGGGGTCACCAGGCGAGCGGAGTGGGGGGGGGGCAGGAGGAGGGGTGGGGGGAGGTGGGGGGGGGGGATGGAGGATGGGGGAGGTGGAGGGAGAGAGACACGGGGAGGTGGAGGAGACACGGGGAGGAGAGAGACACGGGGAGGTGGAGGAGAGAGACACGGGGAGGTGGAGGAGAGAGACACGGGGGAGGTGGGAGACACGGGGAGGTGGAGGAGGGAGACACGGGGAGGAGAGAGACACGGGGAGGTGGAGGAGAGAGACACGGAGAGGAGGGAGACACGGGGAGGTGGGAGACACGGGGAGGTGGAGGAGAGAGACACGGGGAGGTGGAGGAGAGAGACACGGGGAGGAGAGAGACACGGGGAGGTGGAGGAGAGAGACACGGGGAGGAGAGAGACACGGGGAGGTGGAGGAGAGAGACACGGGGAGGAGGGAGACACGGGGAGGTGGGAGACACGGGGAGGTGGAGGAGAGAGACACGGGGAGGTGGAGGAGAGAGACACGGGGAGGAGAGAGACACGGGGAGGTGGGAGACACGGGGAAGTGGAGGAGAGAGACACGGGGAGGTGGAGGAGGGAGACACGGGGAGGTGGAGGAGAGAGACACGGGGAGGTAGAGGAGAGAGACACGGGGAGGAGGAGGGAGACACGGGGAGGAGAGAGACATGAGGAGGGAGACACGGGGAGGTGGAGGGAGGCATGGGGAGGTGGAGGAGAGAGGCACGGGGTGGAGGTGGAGGAGGAGCGAGACACGGGGAGGAGGAGAGAGACACGGGGTGGAGGTGGAGGGAGACACGGGGAGGAGGTGGAGGAGGAGAGAGACACGGGGAGGAGGTGGAGGAGGAGAGAGACACGGGGAGGAGAGAGACACGGGGAGGATGAGGAGGAGGAGAGAGACACGGGGAGGAGAGAGACACGGGGAGGAGAGAGACACAGGGAGGAGGATGAAACACGGGAAGGAGACGGAGGTTTTCATTGCAACGTATTTCAATGACCGCTAGAGCTGAATGTAATTTATTTCTCATACAATTAGTCAATATCAGCCACAGGCATCAGTGAGTGAGTGGGTGGGAGAGTGGGTAACAAAGTTAGTGAGCGGGTGGAAGTCAGCGGGTGAGTAGATGAGTGGGTATGTCAGTGGGTGAGTGGCTGGGTGAGTGGGTGAGTGGGTAGGTGAGTGGGTGAGTGAGTGCGTGCATAGGTGAGTGGGTAGGTGAGTAGGTGAATGGGTAGGTGAGCGGGTAGGTGAGTAATTGAGTACGTGGGTGGATAAGTGGGTGGGTGGATGAGTGGGTGAATGGGTAGGGGAGTGGGTGAATGGGTAGGGGAGTGGGTGAGTGCGTAGGTGAGTGGGTAGGTGAGTGGGTGAGTGGGTAGGTGAGTGGGTGAGTGGGCAGGGGAGTGGATGAGTGGGTGAGTGGGTGAGTGGGTGAGTGGGCAGGGGAGTGGGCAGGGGAGTGAGTAGGTGAGTGAGTGGGTGAGTGAGTGGATGAGTGAGTGGGTGAGTAGGTAATCACCTCTCTTCATAAACTTTGAGGCATCGTAATGTCTCTCTGCACACCTAAACACAACAAGATAACAACACGGTTCAAATCCAGCAGCTGCCCTGATTAATCTTGGACACTCCAATAGGGTTCAGTGTTATTCACTGGGGCTCCCGTAGGGTTCAGTGTTAATGTCTGGGGCTCCCATAGGGTTCAGTGTTAATCACTGAGGCTCCCATAGGGTCCAGTGTTAATCTCTGGAGCTCCCATAGGGTTCAGTGTTAATCACTGGGGCTCCCGTAGGGTTCAGCGTTAATCACTGGGGCTCCCATAGGGTTCAGTGTTACTCACTGGGGCTCCCATAGCGCTCAGTATTCATCACTAGGGCTCCCATAGGGTTCAGTGTTAATCACCGAGGCTCCCATAGGGTTCAGTGTTAATCACTGGGGCTCCCATAGGGTTCAGTGTTACTCTCTGAGGCTCCCATAGGGTTCAGTGTTAATGTCTGGGGCTCCCATAGGGTTCAGTGTTAATGTCAGGGGCTCCCATAGGGTTCAGTGTTAATCACTGAGGCTCCCATAGGGTTCAGTGTTAATGTCAGGCGCTCCCAAAGGGTTCAGTGTTAATCACTGACACTCCCATAGGGTTCAGTGTTAATCACTGAGGCTCCCATAGGGTTCAGTGTTAATGTCAGGGGCTCCCAAAGGGTTCAGTGTTAATCACTGACACTCCCATAGGGTTCAGTGTTAATAACTGACACTCCCGTAGGGTTCAGTGTTAATGTCTGGGGCTCCCATAGGGTTCAGTGTTAATGTCTGGGGCTCCCATAGGGTTCAGTGTTAATCACTGGGGCTCCCATAGGGTTCAGTGTTAATCACTGACACTCCCGTAGGGTTCAGTGTTAATCACTGACACTCCCGTAGGGTTCAGTGTTAATCACTCACACTCCCGTAGGGTTCAGTGTTAATCACTCACACTCCCGTAGGGTTCAGTGTTAATCACTCACACTCCCTTAGGGTTCTGTGTTAATCACTGACACTCCCGTAGGGTTCAGTGTTAATCACTCACACTCCCGTAGGGTTCTGTGTTAATCACTGACACTCCCGTAGGGTTCAGTGTTAATCACTCACACTCCCGTAGGGTTCTGTGTTAATCACTGACACTCCCGTAGGGTTCAGTGTTAATCACTCACATTCTCGTAGGGTTCAGTGTTAATGTCTGGGGCTCACACTCACAGGTTGTAGATCTTGTAATGATCTTTGTGTTTTTTCTCCAGGAACCTGTACAAACAGCATCAGCATCAACATCAGTATCATCATCATTACCAGCAACATCAGCATCATCATCAGTATCATCATCATTAGCAGCAACATCAGCTTCATCATCAGCAACAACAAGCGCCATTTGCCACTAAGTGGCGGTGATGTCACCACGATGCTTGTGCCAGGCTAGGTGCACCTTGAGGCCACGTGAAGTGTCGAACGCTCGCTGGCAGGAGGTCACGGGGCAGACCCAGCAGGTGCCACGGGTCGACTGACTGAGACGACCGAGACGACTGGCTGATGCACCACCTGTGCCCCCTACTGTGCCAACCCGCTGTGCTTTAGCCACCTGGCGCTCCGCTCGTTGTGGTGAGCGTCGCTCCTCCGCCCTCCGTTGTTGTTGGAGGGCGGCTACCTCCAACTGCCCAGTAGCATCCTTCACGAGCCTCCTCCAGAGGCCGATCTTGACACCGCTGGTACCAGTCATCGGCAAGTCCACTCAGCTCCACGTCCTCCTGTACCACGTCAGTCCATCTCTTCTCTAGCCCGTGCCGCGCCCGTTTAGTCCCCTCGATCCGGCCGAACAAAAGCTGTTTAGGTATGCGGTGGTTGGACATGCGGGCTACATGACCCAGCCATCGCAGCCTTGCCTGCCGGAGGAGCTCGCCGATGGGACTTTATCCAGATCTTTCAAGGATTTGTGAGCTCCTCACACACCACCCATCCTTGCAGCGACTCATGGCTCTCCGAACCTCCGAACGAAGGCTGTGGTAAGCCTCCTCATTCTCCGACGTGGGATGCTGTAGCCAATGAGTGGGCCTGTCGCTTTTTCCAGGCCAGCTTGAACACCTCCTCTGTTAGCCAGGGTCTCTGGGGAGGTCTGGGCCATGAACCCAAAGCAGCCATTGCAGCTGAATGAGCCACAGTCCTAAACCTCGCCCATTTCCCCTCGACATCAGGAGGAGTGGGAGACAATGCAAACCCCAGCCGCAAGCGATGATGAAATTCTCGCTTGCATCTTTCATCAGCTAGCTGAGACCATGCCACTAAATGTTTGAATGGGGTCCTGGGTGTACACCCACCACTGGAGTGGAAGAATGGCAGGTGCATCTTACAGATGACAAGTCGATGGTCAGTGGGCAGATCATCTCCACAGTAGATCCTGGTGTCAAGGACAAGGGCCCGCATCCGCTGTTCCGTCACTGCGTAGTCCAGCAGATGTTCTTGCTTGAACCCGGCATGCATCCATGATAGTGTGGATGCGCCGATGCTGGAACAGCGTGTTGGTAATTACAAGCTCATGGGCTGCACAAAAATCTCAGCCTCCTGCCGTTGTTATTGAGTTGATCTGGTCCATGCCTTCCAATCACTCAAGACCAGGTGCCAGCATCATGGCCAACTCGTGCATTGAAGTCACCCAACAAGATGACTCTATCCCGAGGGGCCACTTTAGCTAGCACCTGTGACAGGTCATAGAAGACATCCGACTCATCGGCGTTGCCTGCATCCCTCCACGGATGTACGCCTTCAGTGGGGGCATAAGTCACCATGACCACCACTCCTCGCCTCCAGTTGATAGGAAGGCGAGCCCAAAGTAGCCTGGGGCTTAGCTTCCCACACCTCACCGCCACGCTCCCACGCCCCCTTCATTCTTTTGTTCAGAAGAAGAGCCACTCCCTGCTATTTGGCAGTCTCCTGCCCCAAGAAGAGGACTGTCCACCCCTCATGGTGGCAGGAGCCAGAGCCGGTCCACCGGACCTCCTGAACACCACAGAGATCCAGGCGGCGCCGGTCCAGCTCCCAACAGAGGAGTGGCAGCCTCTCCTCCTCCGCAGTGAGCGTTCGAACATTCCACGTAGCCACACGAAGCGGCTTTTCGTTGTTTTTGGAGGAGCCCCGAGGGTAGAGATTCAGTCTCCTGGCTCCGCCAAACGGGGTTTGGCCAGGAGACGTCAAAGACGCCTGTCCCCCAGGGGCCAACGGCACAAGCTTATTAATTAAATTTTTCCGGCGTGGTTTAGTGGTAATTAATTGAAGGTGGAGGGGTTACCAGCCCCTCGCACCCGTCCAGAGCCCCCGTTTGGCTGCTGTGGTGGTTACAAACGCCGTGAGGGGAGAGGGCCAATCGGAACTTGCCATCCCCCCACGGCACTGCCCACGACAGCGTTGCCCGTCCGGCTCCACGAGGAGGTAGGGGGTTGTTTTGCCAACCAACATCATCACCAACATCACCGTTATCAGCACTCTCACACTCACAAAGATCCCCCGTGCAGCCTAAACAGACTGCTGGTGCAAGCGCTGTTAGTGAGCAGCACCTATGATGAAGGCTACCGGCACTGTGACACACGGGTGGGGGGGAGGGGGGTGGGTGGCCAGCACCACGCCCGGCCGCCTTTGTCTCCCCCAGCGCTAGCGATGTTTACTACGCTACACCGAACCAGGTAACTCATTTGAGGCTGAGTCAACCTAGGGGAGGCCCCGGCATCGGTTACAATAGTCGCCACTGGTCTTGGCCGTGAGCGGGAATCGAACTCAAGTCGCAGGGTTTGTAGCGCAGCCTAGCGCAACGTAGCGCTAACCACTGCGCCACCGTTCCCCAAACGACACACGCGCTCAGTCGCACTCTCACACGCGTGTCTGTATATACGTGCATGTCTCCGTGTTTATTTAATTTTATATACTTCAGCCCCTTAGTGTTAGACTTTTAACCCTTATTATAGTAAGACTTGTTTAAAACTTATTTAAGATTTTAGATTCCTATATGTTGAATGTATGCACCATCCTGCCAAAGTAAATTCCGTGTCGGTGTGAACTTACATGGCGAATAAAACCCTTTCTGATTCTGATTCTGATATCTCTCAACAACGGAGGGCGGAGGAGCGACGCTCACAACAACGAGCGGAGCGCCGGGTGGCTAAAGCACAGCAGAGGCTGGCACAGTAGGGGGCACAGGTGGTGTATCAGCCAGTCATCTCGGTCATCTCAGTCAGTCGACCCGTGGCACCTGCTGGGTCTGCCCCGTGACCTCCTGCCCGCGGGCGTTCGACACTTCACGTGGCCTCAAGGTGCACGTGGCCTGGCACAAGTGTCGTGGTGACGTCACCGCCACTTAGTGGCGAATGGCGGTTGTTTTTATCTCTCGATGGCTATGCCTATCTCTGTGTATCTGTATTCTCTATCTCAATGTATATAACTCCATATCTCTGTGTGTATCCATCTCTGCGTATCTCAGTGTTTCTCTCTTTGTATATATCTCTCTATCTCTGTGTATCTATCCAACCCTCTAGATATCTCTCCATCTCCGCTCATCTCTGTGCATCACTCTCCACGTATCTCTCTGCGTCTCTCTCTCTGCACCTATATCTGTGTATGCATCTCCGTGTGTATCTCTCTCTCTCTGTACTTGAAGACGTCGTCGATGTTGTTCCTGTAGACTCCCTCGAGACGCTCGGCAGGGAAGCCCATGGCGATGATGTTTGGGTAAATGTCTGGAGCCGCCGACAGTCAAGGAATTCACACGAGCTGAGTTCACAGTAGCAGTGTCTGTGGGTTCACAGTGGCCATGTGGGTGAGTTCAGAGTGGCCGTGTGGGTGGGTTCAGAGTGGCCGTGTGGGTGGGTTCAGAGTGGCAGTGTGGGTGAGTTCACGATGGCCGTGTGGGTGAGTTCACAGTGGCCGTGTGGGTGGGTTCATGATGGCCGTGTGGGTGGGTTCATGATGGCCGTGTGGGTGGGTTCACAGTGGCCGTGTGGGTGAGTTCAGAGTGGCCATGTGGGTGGGTACACAGTGGCCGTGTGGGTGGGTTCACAGTGGCCATGTTGGTGGGTTCACAGTGGCCGTGTGGGTGGGTTCAAAGTGGCAGTGTGGGTGGGTTCAGAGTGGCAGTGTGGGTGGGTTCAGAGTGGCAGTGTGGGTGGGTTCAGAGTGGCCGTGTGGGTGGGTTCACGATGGCCGTGTGGGTGGGTTCACGATGGCCGTGTGGGTGGGTTCAGAGTGGCATTGTGGGTGGGTTCAGAGTGGCCGTGTGGGTGGGTTCAGAGTGGCAGTGTGGGTGGGTTCACGATGGCCGTGTGGGTGGGTTCAGAGTGGCATTGTGGGTGGGTTCAGAGTGGCCGTGTGGGTGGGTTCAGAGTGGCCGTGTGGGTGGGTTCAGAGTGGCAGCGTGAGTGAGTTCACGATGGCCGTGTGGGTGGGTTCACAGTAGCCGTGTGGGTGGGTTCACGATGGCCATGTGGGTGGGTTCAGAGTGGCAGTGTGGGTGGGGGTTCACAGTGGCCGTGTGGGTGGGTTCACAGTGGCCGTGTGGGTGGGTTCACAGTGGCCATGTGGGTGGGTTCACAGTGGCCATGTGGGTGGGTTCAGAGTGGCCGTGTGGGTGGGTTCACAGTGGTCGTGTGAGTGGGTTCACAGTGGCCGTGTGGGTGGGTTCACAGTGGCCATGTGGGTGGGTTCACGATGGCCGTGTGGGTGGGTTCACAGTGGCCGTGTGGGTGGGTTCACAGTGGCCATGTGGGTGGGTTCACGATGGCCGTGTGGGTGGGTTCACGATGGCCGTGTGGGTGGGTTCACGATGGCCGTGTGGGTGGGTTCACAGTGGCCGTGAGGGTGGGTTCACAGTGGCCGTGTGGGTGGGTTTACAGTGGCCGTGTGGGTGGGTTTACAGTGGCCGTGTGGGTGGGTTCACGATGGCCGTGTGGGTGGGTTCACAGTGGCCGTGTGGGTGGGTTTACAGTGGCCGTGTGGGTGGGTTCACGATGGCCGTGTGGGTGGGTTCACAGTGGCCGTGTGGGTGGGTTCACAGTGGCCGTGTGGGTGGGTTCACAGTGGCCGTGTGGGTGGATTGAGTGGCCGTGGGTGGGTTCAGTGGCCGTGTGGGTGGGTTCACAGAGGCCGTGTGCGTGGGTTCAGAGTGGCAGTGTGGGTGGGTTCACGATGGCCGTGTGGGTGGGTTCAGAGTGGCATTGTGGGTGGGTTCAGAGTGGCCGTGTGGGTGGGTTCAGAGTGGCAGCGTGAGTTCACGATGGCCGTGTGGGTGGGTTCAGAGTGGCAGTGTGGGTGGGGGTTCACAGTGGCCGTGTGGGTGGGTTCACAGTGGCCATGTGGGTGAGTTCACAGTGGCCGTGTGGGTGGGTTCACAGTGGTCGTGTGAGTGGGTTCACAGTGGCCGTGTGGGTGGGTTCACAGTGGCCGTGTGGGTGGGTTCACAGTGGCCGTGTGGGTGGATTGAGTGGCCGTGGGTGGGTTCAGTGGCCGTGTGGGTGGGTTCACAGAGGCCGTGTGGGTGAGTTCAGAGTGACAGTGTGGGTGAGTTCAGAGTGACAGTGTGGGTGGGTTCACAGTGGCCGTGTGGGTGGATTCACAGTGGCCATTTGGGTGGGTTCACAGTGGCCATGTGGGTGGGTTCACAGTGGCCATGTGGGTGGGTTCACAGTGACCGTGTGGGTGGGTTCACAGTGGCCGTGTGGGTGGGTTCAGAGTGGCCATGTGGGTGGGTTCACAGTGGCCATGTGGGTGGGTTCACATTGGCCATGTGGGTGGGTTCACAGTGGCCGTGTGGGTGGGTTCAGAGTGGCCGTGTGGGTGGGTTCAGAGTGGCCGTGTGGGTGGGTTCACAGTGGCCGTGTGGGTGGGTTCACGATGGCCGTGTGGGTGGGTTCACAGTGACCGTGTGGGTGGGTTCACAGTGGCCGTGTGGCTGGGTTCAGAGTGGCCGTGTGGGTGGGTTCACAGTGGCCGTGTGGGTGGGTTCACAGTGGCCGTGTGGGTGGGTTT
Source organism: Petromyzon marinus (assembly GCF_048934315.1). Classification (NCBI taxonomy): domain Eukaryota; kingdom Metazoa; phylum Chordata; class Hyperoartia; order Petromyzontiformes; family Petromyzontidae; genus Petromyzon; species Petromyzon marinus. The sequence goes on along the minus strand of NC_133734.1, from coordinate 8,385,263 downwards.
ACAGTGGCCGTGTGGGTGGGTTCACAGTGGCCGTGTGGGTGGGTTCACAGTGGCCGTGTGGGTGGGTTCACAGTGGCCGTGTGGGTGGATTGAGTGGCCGTGGGTGGGTTCAGTGGCCGTGTGGGTGGGTTCACAGAGGCCGTGTGGGCGGGTTCAGAGTGGCAGTGTGGGTGGGTTCACGATGGCATTGTGGGTGGGTTCAGAGTGGCCGTGTGGGTGGGTTCACAGTGGCCGTGTGGGTGGGTTCAGAGTGGCAGTGTGGGTGGGGGTTCACAGTGGCCGTGTGGGTGGGTTCAGAGTGGCCATGTGGGTGGGTTCACAGTGGCCGTGTGGGTGGGTTCACAGTGGCCGTGTGGGTGGGTTCACAGTGGCCGTGTGGGTGGGTTCAGAGTGGCCATGTGGGTGGGTTCAGAGTGGCAGTGTGGGTGGGGGTTCACAGTGGCCGTGTGGGTGGGTTCACAGTGGCCATGTGGGTGGGTTCACAGTGGCCGTGTGGGTGGGTTCACAGTGGCCGTGTGGGTGGGTTCACAGTGGCCGTGTGGGTGGGTTCACAGTGGCCGTGTGGGTGGGTTCACGATGGCCATGTGAGTGGGTTCAGAGTGACAGTGTGGGTGGGTTCACATTGGCCATGTGGGTGGGTTCACAGTCGCAGTGTCTGTGGGTTCAGAGTGGCCGTGTGGGTGGGTTCACAGTGGCCGTGTGGGTGGATTCACAGTGGCCATTTGGGTGGGTTCACAGTGGCCATGTGGATGGGTTCAGAGTGGCCGTGTGGGTGGGTTCAGAGTGGCCGTGTGGGCGAGTTCACAGTGGCCATGTGGGTGGGTTCACAGTGGCCATGTGGGTGAGTTCACGATGGCCGTGTGGGTGGATTCACAGTGGCCGTGTGGGTGAGTTCACAGTGGCCGTGTGGGTGGGTTCAGAGTGGCCATGTGGGTGGGTTCACAGTGGCCATGTGGGTGGGTTCACAGTGGCCATGTGGGTGAGTTCACGATGGCCGTGTGGGTGAGTTCACAGTGGCCGTGTGGGTGAGTTCACAGTGGCCGTGTGGGTGGGTTCAGAGTGGCCATGTGGGTGGGTTCACAGTGGCCGTGTGGGTGAGTTCACAGTGGCCGTGTGGGTGGGTTCAGAGTGGCCATGTGGGTGGGTTCACAGTGGCCGTGTGGGTGAGTTCACAGTGGCCGTGTGGGTGAGTTCACGATGGCCGTGTGGGTGGCTTCACAATGGCCTTGTGGGTGGGTTCACAGTGGCCACGTTAGAGACACTGAGCAAGCATCACCGATGTCCTCGGTTTCGGCACTGGGTCCGGGCGTTTCTCTCTCTCTCAATCACGTAAATAAGACAAAGATCCCCCGTATAGCCCTAACAGGCTGTTGGGGCAAGTGCTGTTAGTAGTGAGTAGCAGTGCCGATGAAGGCCGGCACTGTGGCACACATATAGGGGGAGGGTGACCAGCGTTACGTCGCTCCAACTCCTTCTCACACACCGACACACACACTGGCCATTGGCCACATCGCAGCGGTTGACGTCACCACGGGCGGTTGTGCCAGACTAGGTGCACTTTCCCGTGGTCTTCTGCAGACAGGTCATGGGACAGACCCAGATGGTACCATGGGTCGGCTGAACGAGATGGCCAATGCACCACCTGGGTCCTCTACTGTCTCAACCCGCTGTCTTTTTGCCGTCCGGTGCTCCGCTCGTTGTTGTGAGCGTCGCTTCTCTGCCCTCCGCAGTCGCTGGACGGCCACTGCCTCCAACTGCCCAGTAGCCTCAAGGTGCACCTTGCCTGGCACTGCCCAACAGCGTCCTTCAAGAGCCCCCTCCTCCACAGAGGCCGATCTTGACACCGCTAGTGCCGGTCATCGGCCAAGTCCACTCAGCTTCACGTCCTCCATCTCTCCTGCAGCCCGTGCCACGCCTGTTCAGCCCCCTCTATCCGGCTAAACAGAAGCGGTATGGGGGCTACATGACCCAGCCTTGCCTGGTATGCAGGAGGTCGTGGGTGTGATTCCGACCCTGACGCCTGCTGCTGTATATTTGGAGTTTGCGGTGTCACTCCAAGGTCTCCGGGTCCTCTGGCATTTCCATCCACATTTATAATCAAAGTGCGTTTGGCCGATTCAGATTATCTGAGCAATCATTGGAAGGACGTTAATAACCAGGTAAAGTCTTAACTGACTGCGATGTTTCCATCCTACCTGCCTATGTCAGCTGTTATTTCATGCTAATCTCTCACATTATCATAGCCACTTCCGTGCCCAGTTACATGCTAATTTCTCACATTAACATCATGCTAATCTCTCACATTAACATAGCTACTGCCGTGCATAGTTACATGCTAATTTCTCACTTTAACATCATGCTAATCTCACATTATCATAGCTACTGCCGTGCCCAGTCACATGCTAATTTCTCACATTAACATCATGCTAATCTCTCACATTAACATAGCTACTGCCGTGCCCAGTTATATGCTAATTTCTCACATTAACATCATGCTAATCTCTCACATTAACATAGCTACTGCCGTACCCAATCACATGCTAATTTCTCACTTTAACATCATGCTAATCTCTCACATTATCACAGCTACTGCCGTACCTAGTCACATGCTAATTTCTCACATTAACACCATGCTAATCTCTCACATTATCATAGCTACTTCCGTGCCCAGTTACATGCTAATTTCTCACTTTAACATCATGCTAATCTCTCACATTAACATAGCTACTGCCGTGCCCAGTTACATGCTAATTTCTCACATTAACATCATGCTAATCTCTCACATTAACATAGCTACTGCCGTACCCAATCACATGCTAATTTCTCACTTTAACATCATGCTAATCTCTCACATTATCACAGCTACTGCCGTACCTAGTCACATGCTAATTTCTCACATTAACACCATGCTAATCTCACACATAATCATAGCTACTTCCGTGCCCAGTTACATGCTAATTTCTCACATTAACATCATGCTAATCTCTCACATTACCATAGCTACTGCCGTACCTAGTTACATGCCTATTTCTCACTTTAACATCATGCTAATCTCTCACATTAACATAGCCACTTCCGTGCCCAGTTACATGCCAATTTCTCACTTTAACATCATGCTAATCTCTCACATTATCATAGCTACTGCCGTGCCCAGTCACATGCTAATTTCTCACATTAACATCATGCTAATCTCTCACATTAACATAGCTACTTCCGTGCCCAGTTACATGCCAATTTCTCACTTTAACACCATGCTAATCTCTCACATTATCATAGCTACTTCAGTGCCCAGTTACATGCCTATTTCTCACTTTAACATCATGCTAATCTCTCACATTAACATAGCTACTGCCGTACCTAGTGACATGCTAATTTCTCACTATAACATGTTAATCTCTCACATTAACATAGAGACTGCCGTGCCCAGTTACATGCTAATTTCTCACTTTAACATCATGCTAATCTCTCACATTAACATAGCTACTGCTGCACCCAGTTACATGCTATTTTTTCACATTAACATCATGCTAATCTCTCACATTAACATAGCTACTACCGTGCCCAGTGACATGCTAATTTCTCACATTAACATCATGCTAATCTCTCACATTATCATAGCTACTGCCGTGTATAGTTACATGCTAATTTCTCACATTAACATCATGCTAACCTCTCACATTAACATAGCTACTGCCGTACCTAGTGACATGCTAATTTCTCACTATAACATCATGCTAATCTGTCACTTTAACATAGCTACTGCCGTGCCCAGTTACATGCTAATTTCTCACTTTAACATCATGCTAATCTCTCACATTATCATAGCTACTGCCGTACCTAGTGACATGCTAATTTTTCACATTAACATCATGCTAATCTCACACATTTTCATAGCTACTGCCGTGCCCAGTTACATGCTAAATTCTCACTTTAACATCACGAGACCCGGCCACTTCTTTATGACCCTTGGGCTACACCCATTTCAAACCTTTTCAAACGGTCTGCCTCAGAAGCAGACCCACGCTTTCCCACCTTGATGACAGACGCTTGTGTTGCGCCCGAAACGTCGTGATTTAATTTAGTTACTTTCATTTTATTATTTTCATTATTATTTGTTCACCTACGTGACTTTACCGAAAGAACCAAAGAGTATGGATCCTTAATAAAGAATTAAAGCTTTCGTGACTGCATAAAATACTCATTGGTTTTTTCGGTAAAGTCACGTATGTAGAAATACAATAAAATTATATTAAAATAAATCAGTGGTTGATCAATCAGTGATTGATTTATTTTAATATAATTTTATGGTATTTCTACATACGTGACTTTACCGAAAAAAAACAATGAGTATAGTAAGGATCCTTGCAGTCACGAAAACTTCAAATCTAGAACTACTCAGATTACTTTGGTGATATGTCCAAATGATGGGGGGGCCACTTTGTTAAGCTGCCATCACTTAGCGATGACCAGGGTCGCTTATGAACAACAAGTTAATGAGCTCAGCGGGGCTTTGCCTGATAGGATGGGGATGGGATTCGTTTTGCGTGTTATTTGGTGATGTTCACGTTTCTTGCACTTTGCACTGTATCGCGTTAGTGTGCAATTGTGTTTGTCGTCGTAAAAATTCTTACACCTACTGAACATCTGCATTCCAAATACAATATTCCGATGAGCTTTTTCTGCTCATCGGAATCATCCTGCAGTCCAAATACAATATTCTGATTCTGCCTGTCCAGGGCAACTCACTGATGGGACGGCTTCCAGATCTCTCAACGGTCTGTAAGCTCCTCACACCATCCGAAGCGGTTATACCCAGGATGGATCACAGGCAGGGCCATCCTCACACTCACCAAGCAGTCGAAACACACTGAATCTCACTCTCTCCCGGTAAAGTTCTCTCACCCACACACTCTTCTCTGCCCGTGTCTTTCTCCCCCACCTCCGTGTGTCTATCCTCTCCCCGTGTGTCCCTCCTCTCTCTCCATGTGTGTCTCTCTCCGTGTCCCTCCCTCTCTCCATGTGTCTCTCTTCCAGCGTCTCTCTCCCCCCGTGTCTCTCTCTCCCCCCGTGTCTCTCTCTCCCCCCATGTCTCTCTCTCCCCAGGTTCTCTCCGCCTCCCTCCCCCTGTGTCTCTCTCCCCCCCCATGTCTCTCTCCCCCCGTCCCTCCCTCTCTCGCCAGTGTGTCTCTCTCTCTCCCAGTGTCTCTCTCTCTCTCCCAGTGTCTCTCTCTCCCCCTGTGTCTCTCTCTCCCCGTGTCTCTCTCTCCCCCCGTGTCTCTCTCTCCCCCCGTGTCTCTCTCTCCCCCCGTGTCTCTCTCTCCCCCCGTGTCTCTCTCTCACCCCGTGTCTCTCTCTCACCCCGTGTCTCTCTCTCCCCCCGTGTCTCTCTCTCCCCCCGTGTCTCTCTCTCCCCCCGTGTCTCTCTCTCCCCCCGTGTCTCTCTCTCCCCCCGTGTCTCTCTCTCCCCCCGTGTATCTCTCTCCCCCCGTGTCTCTCTCTCCCCCCGTGTCTCTCTCTCCCACCGTGTCTCTCTCTCCCCCCGTGTCTCTCTCTCCCCCCGTGTCTCTCTCTCCCCCCGTGTCTATCTCTCCTCCCGTGTCTCTCTCCCCTCGTGTCTATCTCTCCCCCCGTGTCTCTCTCTCTCCCCCCGTGTCTCTCTCCCCCCGTGTCTCTCTCTCCCCCCCCGTGTCTCTCTCTCCCCCCCCGTGTCTCTCTCTCCCCCCCCGTGTCTCTCTCTCCCCCCGTGTCTCATTCTCTCCCCTCATGTCTCTCTCTCCCCTCATGTGTATCTCTCCCCCCGTGTCTCTCTCTCCCCCCGTGTCTCTCTCTCTCCCCTTGTCTCTCTCTCCCCTCCGTGTCTCTCTCTCCCCCCCGTGTCTCTCTCTCCCCCCCCCCCGTGTCTCTCTCTCCCCCCCGTGTCTCTCTCTCCCCCCGTGTCTCTCTCTCCCCCCGTGTCTCTCTCTCCCCCCGTGTCTCTCTCTCCCCCCGTGTCTCTCTCTCTCCCCCCCCATGTCTCTCTCCCCCCGTCCCTCCCTCTCTCGCCAGTGTGTCTCTCTCTCTCCCAGTGTGTCTCTCTCTCTCCCAGTGTCTCTCTCTCCCCCTGTGTGTCTCTCTCCCCGTGTCTCTCTCTCCCCGTGTCTCTCTCTCCCCCCGTCTCTCTCTCCCCCCCCGTGTCTCTCTCTCCCCCCGTGTCTCTCTCTCCCCCCGTGTCTCTCTCTCCCCCCGTGTCTCTCTCTCCCCCCGTGTCTCTCTCTCCCCCCGTGTCTCTCTCTCCCCCCGTGTCTCTCTCTCCCACCGTGTCTCTCTCTCCCCCCGTGTCTCTCTCTCCCCCCGTGTCTATCTCTCCTCCCGTGTCTCTCTCCTCTCGTGTCTATCTCTCCCCCCGTGGCTTTCTCTCTCCCCCCGTGTCTCTCTCTCCCCCCCCCGTGTCTCTCTCTCCCCCCCCCGTGTCTCTCTCTCCCCCCCCGTGTCTCTCTCTCCCCCCCCGTGTCTCTCTCTCCCCCCGTGTCTCATTCTCTCCCCTCATGTCTCTCTCTCCCCTCATGTGTATCTCTCCCCCCGTGTCTCTCTCTCCCCCCGTGTCTCTCTCTCTCCCCTTGTCTCTCTCTCCCCTCATGTCTCTCTCTCCCCCCCGTGTCTCTCTCTCCACCCCCCCGTGTCTCTCTCCCCCCCGTGTCTCTCTCTCCCCCCCCGTGTCTCTCTCTCCCCCCCGTGTCTCTCTCTCCCCCCGTGTCTCTCTCTCTCTCCCCCCATGCATCCATAACACTGGGTAACAGGATACAGGTGAGGTCCAGGTCGAAGCCATCCTCCTGGAATCGCCGCTTCTTCTTGCTCACAATCTCCTTCAGGACCTTGGACGCCATTCTCCTCCTGCTCCACCTCCTCCTCCTCCTCCGCCTCCTCCACCTCCTCCACCTCCTCCTCCTCCCCCCCCTCCCACGCCGACCATCAGACGTCCACGGTCACGTGGACGAGGACATCCGGCGATCCGGGGGGAGGACGGGAGAAGCGGCGGCCTCCGGCAACCTCCGACAAAACGCGAAGGGGCGGTGGTGGTGGGGGGGTGATGGTGGGGGGGGGGGGGGAGTGGGGGGAGTGGGGGGGGTGGGGGGGTGGGGCCTTCACCGGCTGGCGCCTCGCAGCGGACGACTCATGGGCGAGCGAGCGGCCGTGCGTTTCGTCTCCGCGTGTCTCGGCGAGTCTCTGCAAATCTCCGTGTCCCTCAACAGCCTGTGCCCGACGAGTATCCCCCACAGTGTCTCTGCGTATCTCCGTAACCTCCCCGAGAGCGTGCAACCGAGGATCTTGCTGCTGCGTCTCTCCGATGGGGCGTCCCGGCCCGGCCTACTCCTCGGCACGACCGCGAGGGCCGCGAGGCATCGACGCCTCACGCGGGATCGGCATCCTCACCGCGGCACCGGCTTCCGTGACCTCTTCATAGACAGCCCGCCGCCGCCACTGCCGCCCCCACCTCCTCCTCGTCGTCGTCGGCGGCCTCCTCCTCCTCCTCCGGATCCTCTTCTTAGTCTCCCCGCGGTGACATTCGCTTGGCGGGCCGGCGAACCTCCAGGGGGAGTCGGGGGCAAACGCGGGCGGACGGGGAGCGAGGGGGAACGGAGCTTGTGCCGGGTGCGGGGTTCAACTGGGACACTCCTCGTTCTGGGTGGACGGGGGGAGAGTGAGAAGGGGGGAAAAAAACTCGTGAAGAGCCGCACACGGAAACCGGAAGACTCACACAGTAACAGAGACCCATAGACTCACACAGTAACATAGAGACCCATAGAGTACCATAGAGACCCATAGACTCATAGACTCACACAGTAACATAGAGACCCATAGACTCACAAAGAGACCCATAGACCCACACAGTAACATAGAGACCCATAGACTTACAAAGTAACAGAGACCCATAGACTCACACAGTAACATAGAGACCCATAGAGTACCATAGAGACCCATAGACTCATAGACTCACACAGTAACATAGAGACCCATAGACTCACAAAGAGACCCATAGACCCACACAGTAACATAGAGACCCATAGACTCACACAGTAACATAGAGACCCATAGACTCACACAGTAACATAGAGACCCATAGACTCACGAAGTAACATAGAGACCCATAGCCTCACGAAGTAACATAGAGACCCATAGACTCATAGAGTAACATAGAGACCCATACTCACAAAGAGACCTGTAGACTCACAGTAACATAGAGACCCATAGACTCATAGAGTAACATAGAGACCCATAGACTCACACAGTACCATAGAGACCCATAGACGCACACAGTAACATAGAGACCCATAGACTCATAGAGTAACATAGAGACCCATAGACTCATAGAGTAACATAGAGACCCATAGACTCATAGAGTAACATAGAGACCCATAGACTCACACAGTAACATAGAGACCCATAGACTCACACAGTAACATAGAGACCCATAGAGTACCATAGAGACCCATAGACTCAGACTCACACAGTAACAGAGACCCATAGACTCACAAAGAGACCCATAGACCCACACAGTAACATAGAGACCCATAGACTCACACAGTAACATAGAGACCCATAGACTCACACAGTAACATAGAACCCATAGACTCACACAGTAACATAGAGACCCATAGACTCACGAAGTAACATAGAGACCCATAGACTCACGAAGTAACATAGAGACCCATAGACTCATAGAGTAACATAGAGACCCACAGACTCACAAAGAGACCTGTAGACTCAGAGTAACATAGAGACCCATAGACTCACACAGTAACATAGAGACCCATAGACTCATAGAGTAACATAGAGACCCATAGACTCACACAGTACCATAGAGACCCATAGACGCAGACAGTAACATAGAGACCCATAGACTCATAGAGTAACATAGAGACCCATAGACTCATAGAGTAACATAGAGACCCATAGACTCATAGAGTAACATAGAGACTCATAGACTCACACAGTAACATAGAGACCCATAGACTCACACAGTAACATAGAGACCCATAGACTCACAAAGAGACCCGTAGACTCATAGAGTAACATAGAGACCCATAGAATCACACAGTAACAGAGACCCATAGACTCACACAGTAACATAGAGACCCATAGACTCACACAGTAACATAGAGACCCATAGACTCACACAGTAACATAGAGACCCATAGACTCATAGAGTAACATAGAGACCCATAGATGCACACAGTAACATAGAGACCCATAGACTCACACAGTAACATAGAGACCCATAGACTCACAAAGAGACCTGTAGACTCAGAGTACCATAGAGACCCATAGACTCACACAGTAACATAGAGACCCATAGACTCACAAAGAGACCTGTAGACTCAGAGTACCATAGAGACCCATAGACTCACACAGTAACATAGAGACCCATAGACTCACATACAGACCCATAGACTCAGAGTAACATAGAGACCCATAGACTCATAGAGTAACATAGAGACCCATAGACTCACACAGTAACATAGAGACCCATAGACTCACACAGTAACACAGAGACCCATAGACTCACACAGTAACATAGACACCCGTAGACTCACAAAGAGACAAGCAGACTCACAAACAGACCCACAGATGCACACAGTAACACAGAGACCCATAGACTGATAGAGTAACATAGAGACCCATAGACTCATAGAGTAACATACAGACCCATGGACTCACACAGTAACATGAAGACAAATAAACTCGCACAGACCCATACTCACACAGAGACCCATAGACTCACACAGAGACCCATAGACTCACACATTAACATAAAGCCATAGACTCACACATATACCCGTAGACTCACACAGAGACCCATAGACTCACACAGTAACATAAAGTTATAGACTCACATATATACCCGTAGGCTCACACAGAGACCCATAGACTCACACAGTAACATAAAGATATAGACTCAGAAATATACCCGTAGACTCACACAGAGACCCATAGACTCACACAGTAACATAAAGCCAGAGACTCATACAGATACCCATAGACTCACACAGTAACATAAAGACAAATAGAGTCACACATATACCCGTAGACTCACACAGAGACCCGTAGACTCACACAGTAACAGAGAAACAAAAATACTCACAGATACCCAGACTCACACAGTAAGAGACACACTCACACAGACCCACAGACTAACACAGTAACATACAGTGAGGGAAAAAAGTATTTGATCCCCTGCTGATTTTGTACGTTTGCTCACTGACAAAGAAATGATCAGTCTATAATTTTAATCGTAGGTTTATTTGAACAGTGAGAGACAGAATAACAACAACAAAAATCCAGAAAAACGCATGTCAAAAATGTTATACATTTATTTGCATTTTAATGAAGGAAATAAGTATTTGACCCCTCTGCAAAACATGACTTAGTACTTGGTGGCAAAACCCTTGTTAGCAATCACAGAGGTCAGACGTGTCTTGTAGTTGGCCACCAGGTTTGCACACATCTCAGGAGGGATTTTGTCACACTCCTCTTAGCAGATCTTCTCCAAGTCATTAAGGTTTCGAGGCTGACGTTTTTCAACTCGAACCATCAGCTCCCTCCACAGATTTTCTATGGGATTAAGGTCTGGAGACTGGCTAGGCCACTCCAGGATCTTAAAGTGCTTCTTCTTGAGCCACTCCTTTGTTGCATTGGCCGTGTTTTGGGTCATGCTGGAATACCCATCCACGACCCATTTTCAATGCCCTGGCTGAGGGAAGAAGGTTCTCACCCAAGATTTGACGGTACATGGCCCCGTCCATCGTCCCTTTGATGCGGTGAAGTTGTCCTGTCCCCTTAGCAGAAAAACACCCCCAAAGCATAATGTTTCCACCTCCATGTTTGACGGTGGGGATGGTGTTCTTGGGGTCATAGGCAGCATTCCTCCTCCTCCAAACACGGCAAGTTGAGTTGATGCCAAAGAGCTCCATTTTGGTCTCATCTGACCACAACACTTTCACCCAGTTGTCCTCTGAATCATTCAGATCTTCATTGGCAAACTTCAGACGGGCATGTATATGTGCTTTCTTGAGCAGGGGGACCTTGCGGGCGCTGCAGGATTTCAGTCCTTCACGGCGTAGTGTGTTACCAATTGTTTTCTTGGTGACTATGGTCCCAGCTGCCTTGAGATCATTGACAATATCCTCCCGTGTAGTTCTGGGCTGATTCCTCGCCGTTCTCATGACCATTGCAACTCCACGAGGTGAGATCTTGCATGGAGCCCCAGGCCGAGGGAGACTGACAGTTCTTGTGTTTCTTCCATTTGCGAATAATCGCACCAACTGTTGTCACCTTCTCACCAAGCTGCTTGGCAATGGTCCTGTAGCCCATTCCAGCCTTGTGTAGGTCTACAATCTTGTCCCTGACATCCTTGGAGAGCTCTTTGGTCTTGGCAATGGTGATTGATTGCTTCTGTGGACAGGTGTCTTTTATACAGGTAACAAGCTGAGATTAGGTGCACTCCCTTTAAGAGTGTGCTCCTAATCTCAGCTCGTTACCTGTATGAAAGACACCTGGGAACCAGAAATCTTTCTGATTGAGAGGGGGTCAAATACTTATTTCCCTCATTAAAATGCAAATCAATTTATAACATTTCTGACATGCGTTTTTCTAGATTTTGTTGTTGTTATTCTGTCTCTCACTGTTCAAATAAACCTACCATTAAAATTATAGACCTATCATTTATTTGTCAGTGGGCAAACGTACAAAATCAGCAGGGGATCAAAAACTTTTTTCCCTCGCTGTAGACCCATAAACTCACACAGACACGCAAACTCACACAGTAACATCGAGACCCATAAACTCACACAGAGACCCACAGACTCACACAGTAACAGAGTGACCCATAGACTCACACAGTAACAGAGCCATAGACTCACACAGAGACCCAAAGACTCACATAGATACCCATAGACTCACAGATACCCAGACTCACACAGTAACATCAAGACCCATAAACTCACACAGAGACCCACAGACTCACACAGTAACAGAGGGACCCATAGACTCATGCAGGAACAGAGCCATAGACTCACACAGAGACCTACAGACTCCCACAGTAACGTAGAGACCCATACACTCACACAGTAACAGAGAGACCGATAGACTCAAACAGAAACAGAGAGACACATAAACTCGCACAGTAACAGAGCCATAGGCTCACACAGAGACCCATAGACTCACACAGAGACCCATAGACTCACACAGTAACATAAAGCTATAGACTCACACGTATACCTATAGACTCACACAGGGACCCATAGACTCACACATTAACATAAAGCCATAGACTCACACATATACCCTTAGACTCACACAGAGACCCCATAGACTCACAGATACCCATAGACTCACAGAGACCCGTAGACTCACACAGTAACATAGACGACCCAAAGACTCACACAGTAAGAGACACTCACACAGAGACCAACAGACTCGCAGAGTAACATAGAGACCTAGAAGAGGGACCCATACACTCACTCAGTAACACAGAGCCATAGAGACCCATAGACTCGCACAGTAACAGAGAGACCCGAATACTCACAGAGACCCGTAGACTCACACAGTAACAGAGCCATAGGCTCACACAGAGACCCATAGACTCACACAGAGACCTACAGACTCCCACAGTAACGTAGAGACCCATAGACTCACAGACACCCATAGACTCACACAGTAACAGAGACCCATAGACTCACAGAGACCCATAGACTCACACAGCAACAGAGACCCATAGACTCACAGATACCCATAGACTCACACAGTAACAGAGACCCATAGACTCACAGAGACCCATAGACTCACAGAGACCCGTAGACTCACACAGTAACATAGACGACCCATAGACTCACACAGTAAGAGACACACTCACACAGTGAGCAACACTCACAAATAGACCCCCAGAATCACACAGTAACATAGGAATCCACAGACTCGCACAGATACCCAGACTCACACAGTAAGAGACACACTCACACAGACCCACAGACTAACACAGTAACATAGACCGATAGACCCACACAGAACCCACAGACTCACACAGTAACATCGAGACCCATAAACTCACACAGACACCCACAGACTCCCACAGTAACAGAGGGACCCATAGACTCACACAGAGACCTACAGACTCCCACAGTAACGTAGAGACCCAAAAACTCACACAGTAACAAAGAGACCCATAGACTCACACAGTAACAGAGAGACCCATAAACTCGCACAGTAACAGAGCCATAGGCTCAAACAGAGACCCATAGACTCACACAGAGACCCACAGACTCCCACAGTAACAGAGGGACCCATAGACTCACATAGTAACAGAGAAACCAGAATACTCACAGATACCCAGACTCACACAGTGAGACACACTCACACATAGACCCATAGAATAACACAGTAACATAGACCCAGACAGTTACCCACAGACTCACACAGCAACATCGAGACCCATAAACTCACACAGACACCCACAGACACACACAGTAACAGAGAGCCCCATAGACTCACACAGTAACAGAGCCAAAGACTCAATCAGAGACCGATAGACTCACACAGTAACATAGATACCCAAAGACTCACACAATAACAGAGACCCATAGACTCACACAGTAAGAGCCATAGGCTCACACAGAGACCCATAGACTCACACAGAGACCTACAGACTCCCACAGTAACGTAGAGACCCAGACACTCAAAGAGACTTATAGACTCACACAGGAGGAAAGAGACAAAGGCTGACAGTAACATAGAGAGACTCACATAGATACTCATAGACTCACACAGAGACCCATAGACTCACACAGTAACATAGAGCCATAGACTCACACAGATACCCACAGACTTACACAAAGAACCCTTAAACGCACACACAGACCCGCAGAGTCACACAGATACCCATAGACTCACACAGTAACATAGCGACCCATAGACTCACACAGAGACCCACAGACTCACACAGTAACATAGAGACCCACAGACTCACACAATAAGAGAGACCAATAGACTCTGAGAGAAAGACACAGACTCACACAGTAACATAGAGCCACTCACACAGATACCCATAGACTCACATAGTCGCAGAGACCCGTAAACTCACACAGAGACCCATAGACACGCACAGAAACATAAAGACAAATAGACTCACACATAGACGTGTAGACTCACAGATACTTAGACTCACACAGTAACATAGACGCCCATAGACTCACACACAGACCCGTAGACTCACACAGTAACATAGAGACACAGACTCACAGAGACCGATAGACTCACACAAATATCCATAGACTAACACAGACCCAGAATCATACAGTAACATAGAGACCCATAGACTCACACAGAGACTCTAAGACTCACACAGATACCCATAGACTCACAAAGTAACATAAAGACAAATAGACTCACAAACAGATGCGTAGACTCACACAGTAACATAGAGACAGACTCACACAGAGACCGATAGACTCACACAAATATCCATAAACTCACACAGACCCAGATTCATACAGTAACACAGAGACCCATAGACTCACACAGAGACTCGTAGACTCACACAGCTACCCATAGACTCACACAGCAAAATAGAGACCCATGAACTCACAGAGACCCAGATTCATACAGTAACATAGAGACCCATAGACTTACACAGTAACAGACCCATAGACACACAGATACCCATAGACTGACACACAGACTCGTAGACTCACACAGAGACCGATAGACTCACACAGTAACACAGAGCCATAGATTCACACAGAGACCCATAGACTCACAGTAACATAGCGACCCATAGACTCACAGATACCCATAGACTCACACAATAACATAGAGACCCATAAACTCACACATAGACCCACAGACAGTGATTTTTCGTGATTTTATTTTTACCTACGTGACTTTACCGAATAGAACCAAAGAGTATGGATCCTTGCAGTCACGAAAGCTTCAAATCTAGAACCCACAGACTCACACAATAACAGAGACCAATAGACTCTGACAGAAAGACACAGACTCACACAGTAACATAGAGCCACTCACACAGATACCCATAGACTCACATAGTAGCAGAGACCCGTAAACTCACACAGAGACGCGTAGACTCATACACAGTAACAAAAGAGACCCACAGACTCACACAGTAACATAAAGACCAAAAGACTCGCACAGTAACAGAGAGACCCATAAGATGCACAGATACCCATAGATTCACACGGATACCCACATATTCACGCAGAGACCCGAAGACTCACACAGAGACCCATAGACTCTCACAGTAACATAGAGACCCGTAGACTCACACAGAGACCCATAGACTCACACAGTAACATAGAGACCCATAGATTTACACCGTAACAGAGACCCACAGACTCACACAGAGACCCAGAGACTCACACAGTAAAATAGAGACCCATGAACTCAGAGACCTATAGACTCACACAGGAAGATAGAGAAAAAGACTGACAGTAACAGAGACAAATAGACTCGCACATAGCCAAATAGACTCACACAGTAACATAGAGACCTGGAGACTCACACAAAGACACGTAGACTCACCCACTAACATTGGGACACACACTCACACAAATATCCATAGACTCATACAGACCCAGATTCATACAGTAACATAGAGACACATAGACTCACACAGAGACCCACAGACTCACACAGAGACCCACTGACTCACACAGTAACAAAGACTCACACACAGACGCGTAGACTCACAGATACCTATAGACTCACACAGTAACATAGACGCCCATAGACTCACACACAGACCCGTAGACTCACACACAGACCCGTAGACTCACACAGTAACATAGAAACCCAGACTGACACAGCTACCCGTAGACTCACACAGCTACAAATAGTTTGAAGGTGTTATGGCCAAAACGTCGTGAGAATTTTATTTTATTATGTTTTATTTTTATAATTTTATTTGCATTCTACTTGACTTTACCGAATGAAACCAAGAGGAAGCTACCCATAGATTAACACAGTAACAGAGACCCAAATATTCACATAGTAACATAAAGACCCATAGACCCACAGAGACCCACAGACTCACACAGTAACATAGAGACCCATAGACTCACACAGGAAGATAGACCCATAGATTTACACCGTAACAGAGACCCACAGACCCACACAGATACCCATAGACTCACAGAGACCTGTAGAATCACACAGTAACATAGAGACCCGTAGACTCACACAGAGACCCGTACACTCACACAGAGACCCGTAGACTCACACAGAGACACGTAGACCCACACAGATACCCATAGACTCACACAGAGACCTGTAGAATCACACAGTAACAGACCCGTAGACTCACACAGAGACCCGTAGACTCACACAGAGACCCGTAGACTCACACAGAGACAAGTAGACTCACACAGAGGCCCATAGACTCACACAGAGACCCATAGACTCACACAGAACCGTAGACTCACACAGAGACCTGTAGACTCACACGGTAAAATAGATACCCATAGACTCACACAGCTACTCAGACTCACACAGTTACCCATAGACTCACACAGCTTTCAATAGACTCACACAGCTACCCATAGACTCACACAGCTACCCATAGATTAACGGAGTAACAGAGACCCAAATATTCACACAGTAACAGAGACCCAAATATTCACACAGTAACATAGAAACCCATAGACTCACACAGAGACCCATAGACTCACACAGAGACCCATAGACTCACACAGAACCGTAGACTCACAAAGAGACCTGTAGACTCACACGGTAAAATAGATACCCATAGACTCACACAGCTACTCATAGACTCACACAGTTACCCATAGACTCACACAGCTTTCAATAGACTCACACAGCTACCCATAGACTCACACAGCTACCCATAGATTAACGCAGTAACAGAGACCCAAATATTCACACAGTAACAGAGACCCAAATATTCACACAGTAACATAGAGACCCATAGACTCACACAGAGACCCATAGATTAACACAGTAACAGAGACCCAAATATTCACACAGTAACATAGAGACCCATAGACTCACACAGAGACCCATAGATTAACACAGTAACAGAGACCCAAATATTCACACAGTAACATAGAGACCCATAGACTCACACGGAGACCTATAGATTAACACAGTAACAGAGACCCAAATATTCACACAGTAACATAGAGACCCATAGATTCACACAGAGACCCATAGATTAACACAGTAACAGAGACCCAAATATTCACACAGTAACATAGAGGCCCATAGACTCACACAGAGACCTATAGATTAACACAGTAACAGAGACCCAAATATTCACACAGTAACACAGAGACCCATAGACTCACACAGAGACCCATAAATTAACACAGTAACAGAGACCCAAGTATTCACACAGTAACATAGAGACCCATAGACTCACACAGAGACCCATAGATTAACACAGTAATAGAGACCCAAATATTCACACAGTAACATAGAGACCCATAGACTCGCACAATAACACAGACCCATAGACTCACACAGAGACCCAAATATTCACACAGTAACGTAAAGACCCATAGACCCACAGAGACCCACAGACTCACACAGTAACATAGAGACCCATAGACTCACACAGGAAGATAGACCCATAGATTTACACCGTAACAGAGACCCATAGACTCACACAGTAACGAAGAGCCCCATAGACCCACAGAGACCCATAGACCCACAGAGACCCATAGACCCACAGAGACCCACAGACTCACACAGTAACATAGAGACCCATAGACTCACACAGGAAGATAGACCCATAGATTTACACCGTAACAGAGACCCATAGACTCACACAGTAACGAAGAGCCCCATAGACCCACAGAGACCCATAGACCCACAGAGACCCATAGACCCACAGAGACCCACAGACTCACACAGTAACATAGAGACCCATAGACTCACACAGGAAGATAGACCCATAGATTTACACCGTAACAGAGACCCATAGACTCGCACAGTAACGAAGAGCCCCATAGACCCACAGAGACCCATAGACCCACAGAGACCCATAGACCCACAGAGACCCACAGACTCACACAGTAACATAGAGACCCATAGACTCACACAGGAAGATAGACCCATAGATTTACACCGTAACAGAGACCCACAGACTCACACAGTAACGTAGAGCCCCATAGACCCACATAGACCCATAGACCCACAGAGACCCATAGACTCACACAGGAAGATAGAGACAAAGACTGACAGTAGCAGAGACAGACTCACAAATATACAAATACTCACAGGGCGCCCAGATTCATAAAATAACGTAGATACCCATAGACTTACACAGTACCAGACCCATAGACGCACAGATACCCATAGACTCATACAGAAACAGAGAACCATAGACTCACACAGAGACCCACAGACTCACACAGTAACAGAGAGCCCATAGACTCACACAGAGTCCCATAGACTCACACAGAGACCCGAAAACTCACACACAGACCCATAGACTCACACAGTAACATAGAGACCCGTAGACTCACACAGAGACCCATAGACTCACACAGTAACATAGAGACCCATAGACTCACACAGAGACCCATAGACTCACAAAGAAACATAGAGACCCATAGATTTACACCGTAACAGAGACCCATAGACCCCCACAGATACCCAAAGGCTCACATAGAGACCTGTGGAATCACACAGTAACAGAGACCCGTAGACTCACACAGAGACCCGTAGACTCACACAGAGACCCGTAGACTCACACAGGAACCCATAGACTCTCACAGACCCGTAGACTCACACAGACCCGTAGACTCACACAAACCCGTAGAATCACAGAGATCTGTAGACTCACACAGTAAAATAGATACCCATAGACTCACACAGTTACCCATAGAATCACACAGCTACCCATACACTCACACAGCTACCTATAGACTCACACAGCTACCTATACTCACACAGCTACCCATAGACTCACACAGCTACCCATACACTCACACAGCTACCTATACTCACACAGCTACCCATAGATTAACACAGTGACAGAGACCCAAATATTCACACAGTAACAGAGACCCATAGACTCACACAGTAACATAGAGACCCATAGACTCACACAGATACCCATAGACTCACACAGTAACGTACAGACCCAGAATCACACAGAGATCCACAGACTCACACAGTAAAATAGAGGACCATGAACTCACAGAGACCTATAGACTAACACAGGAAGATAGAGGAAAATACTGACAGTAACAGAGACAAATAGACTCACACGTAGACCCATAGACTCACACAGTAACATAGAGACCCGTAGACTCACACAGACACCCATAGACTCACACAGTAACATAGAGACCCATAGATTTACACCGTAACAGAGACCCAGACCCACACAGATACCCATAGACTCACACAGAGACCCCATAGACTCACACAGTAACAGAGACCCAAATATTCACACAGTAACAGAGATCCATAGACTCACACAGAGACCCATAGATTAATACAGTAACAGAGACCCAAATAATCACACAGTAACATAGAGACCTATAGACTCACACAGAGACCCATAGATTAACACAGTAACAGAGACCCAAATATTCACACAGTAACATAGAGACCCATAGACTCACACAGGAAGATAGACCCATAGATTTACACCGTAACAGAGGCCCATAGACTCACACAGTAACGAAGAGCCCCATAGACCCACAGAGACCCATAGACCCACAGAGACCCATAGACCACAGAGACCCACAGACTCACACTGTAATATAGAGACCCATAGACTCACACAGGAAGATAGACCCATAGATTTACACCATAACAGAGACCCAGAGACTCACACAGTAACGAAGAGCCCCATAGACCCACAGAGACCCATAGACCCACAGAGACCCATAGACCCACAGAGACCCACAGACTCACACAGTAACATAGAGACCCATAGACTCACACAGGAAGATAGACCCATAGATTTACACCGTAACAGAGACCCACAGACTCACACAGTAACGAAGAGCCCCATAGACCCACAGAGACCCATAGACCCACAGAGACCCACAGACTCACACAGTAACGAAGAGCCCCATAGACCCACAGAGACCCACAGACTCACACAGTAACGAAGAGCCCCATAGACCCACAGAGACCCATAGACTCACACAGTAACGAAGAGCCCCATAGACCCACAGAGACCCATAGACCCACAGAGACCCATAGACCCACAGACTCACACAGTAACATAGAGACCCATAGACTCACACAGGAAGATAGACCCATAGATTTACACCGTAACAGAGACCCATAGACCCACAGAGACCCATAGACTCACACAGGAAGATAGAGACAAAGACTGACAGTAGCAGAGACACATACTCACAAATATACAAATACTCACAGGGACCCAGATTCATAAAATAACGTAGATACCCATAGACTTACACAGTACCAAACCCATAGACGCACAGATACCCATAGACTCACACAGAAACAGAGAACCATAGACTCACACAGAGACCCATAGACTCACACAGAGCCCGAAAACTCACACACAGACCCATAGACTCACACAGTAACATAGAGACCCGTAGACTCACACAGAGTCCCATAGACTCACACAGTAACATAGAGACCCGTAGACTCACATAGAGACCCGTAGACTCACACAGAGACCCATAGACTCACACAGTAACATAGAGACCCATAGACTCACACACAGACCCATAGACTCCCACAGTAACAAAGATACCCTTAGACTCACACAGTAACACAAATACCCATAGACTCACACAGTAACAGACCCATAGACGCACAGATACCCATAGACACACACAGAAACAGAGAACCATAGACTCCCACAGAGACCCACAGACTCACACAGTAACAGAAAGACCCATAGACTCACACAGAGACCCACAGACTCACACAGTAACAGAGAGGCCCATAGACTCACACAGAGACCCATAGACTCACACAGAGACCCGAAAACTCACACACAGACCCATAGACTCACACAGTAACAAAGATACCCATAGACTCACACAGTAACATAGAGACCCAAAGACTCACACAGATACCCACAGACTCACACAGAGACCTGTAGACTCACACAGTAAAATAGAGACCCATAGACTAACACAAATACCCATAGACTCACACAGTAACGAAGAGACCCAGACTCACACAGAGACCCACAGACTCACACAATAAAATAGAGAACCATGAACTCACAGAGACCTATAGACTCACACAGGAAGATAGAGAAAAATACTGACAGTAACAGAGACAAATAGACTCACACACAGACCCATAGACTAAAACAGTAACATAGAGACCCGTAGAATCACACAGAGACCCATAGACGCACACAGTAACATAGAGACCCATAGACTCACACAGAGACCCATAGACTCACACAGTAACATAGAGACCCACAGATTTACACCGTAACAGAGGCCCATAGACCCACACAGATACCCAAAGACTCACACAGAGACCTGTAGAATCACACAGTAACATAGAGACCCGTAGACTCACACAAAGACCCGAAGACTCACACAGACCCGTAGACTCACACAGAGACCTGTAGAATCACACAGTAACATAGAGACCCATAGACTCATACAGCTACCCATAGACTCACACAGCTACCCATAGACTCACACAGCTACTCATAGACTCACACAGCTACGCATAGACTCACGAAGCTACCCATAGACTCACACCGCTACCTATAGACTCACACAGCTACCCATGGACTCACGCAGCTACCCATAGACTCACACAGCTACCCATAGACTCACACAGTTACCCAGTCTCACACAGCTACCCATAGACTCACACAGCTTCCCATAGACTCACACAGCTACCCATAGACTCACACAGCTACCTATAGACTCACACAGCTACCCATAGACTCACACAGCTACTCATAGACTCACACAGCTACCTATAGACTCACACAGCTACCTATAGACTCACGCAGCCACCCACTCACACAGCTACCCATAGACTCACACAGCTACCCATATACTCACACACCTACCTATAGACTCACACACCTACCTATAGACTCACACAGCTACCCATAGATTAACACAGTAACAGAGACCCAAATATTCACACAGTAACAGAGACCCATAGACTCACACAGTAACATAGAGACCCAAAGACTCACACAGATACCCATAGACTCACACAGAGACCTGTAGACTCACACAGTAAAATAGAGACCCATAAACTAACACAAATACCCATATACTCACACAGTAACGAAGAGACCCAGACTCACACAGAGACCCACAGACTCACACAGTAAAATAGAGAACCATGAACTCACAGAGACAAATAGACTCACACACAGACCCATAGACTAACACAGTAACATAGAGACCCGTAGAATCACACAGAGACCCATAGACGCACACAGTAACATAGAGACCCATAGACTCACACAGAGACCCATAGACTCACACAGTAACATAGAGACCCATAGATTTACACCGTAGCAGAGACCCATAGACCCACACAGATACCCATAGGCTCACACAGAGACCTGTAGAATCACACGGTAACAGAGACCCCTAGACTCACACAGAGACCCGTAGACTCACACAGACCCGTAGACTCACACAGAGACCTGTAGACTCACACAGTAAAATAGAAACCCATAGACTCACACAGCTACCCATAGACTCACACAGCTACCCATAGACTCACACAGCTACCCATAGACTCACACAGCTACCCATAGACTCACACAGCTACCCATAGACTCACACAGCTACCTATAGACTCACACAGCTACCCATACTCACACAGCTACCCATAGATTAACACAGTAACAGAGCCCCAAATATTCACACAGTAACAGAGACCCATAGACTCACACAGTAACATAGAGACCCATATACTCACACAGATACCCATAGACTCACACAGTAACGTAGAGACCCAGACTTACACAGAGACCCACAGACTCACACAGTAAAATAGAGAACCATGAACTCACAGAGACCTATAGACTCACACAGGAAGATAGAGAAAAAGACTGACAGTAACAGAGACAAATAGACTCACACAGTCACATAGAGACCCATAGACTCACACAGAGACCCACAAACTCACAAAAATATCCATAGACTCACACAGACCCAGATTCATACAGTAACATAGAGACCCACAGACTTACACAATAAAAGAGACCCATAGACGCACAGATAGCCATAGACTCGCACAGTAACTTAGAGATCCAATAGACTCACACAGTAACATGAACACAAATAGCCTCACGCAGAGACCCGTAGACTCACACAGATACCCAATTACTCACACAGTACCAGAGACCCATAGACCCACACAGCTACCCATAGACTCACACAGTAAGATAGAAAGAGACTCGCAAAGTAACAGAGACCCATAAAGTCACACAAACACCCATAGACTCACACAGATCCAGATTCATCCAGTAAGAGACCCATAGACTGACACAGTAACAGAGACCCGTAGACTCACACACAGACCCATAGACTCACACAGTAACAGAGCAACCCAAATACTCACAGATACCCAGACTCACACAGTAAGAAACACTCACACAGACCCACAGACTAACACAGTAACATAGACCCATAGACCCACACAGATACCCAGACTCACACAGCAACATCGAGACACATACAGTAACAGAGACCCATAAACTCACACAAACACCATAGACTCACTGTAGCATTGAAACACTCAGAGACCAAGAAAATCACACAGTAACATAAAATTCAATAGACTAACATAGAAACTCAGACTCACACAGTAACAGAGAGCACCACAGACTCATACAGTAACAAAGATAACCCATAGACTCACACAGTAACAGAGACACAACCCATAGACTCACACAGTAACAGAGACACAACCCACAGACTCACACAGTAACAGAGACACAACCCATAGACTCACACAGTAACATAGACAACCCATAGACTCACACAGTAACAGACAGCACCACAGACTCACACAGTAACAAAGACAACCCATAGACTCACACAATAACATAGACAACCCACAGACTCACACAGTAACATAAACAACATATGGACTCACACAGTTACATAGACACAACCCATAGACTCACACAGTAACAGAGACACAACCCATAGACTCACACAGTAACAGAGAGCACCACAGACTCACACAGTAACATAGATAACCCACAGACTCACACAGTAACATAGACAACCCATAGACTCACACAGTAACATAGACACAACCCACAGACTCACACAGTAACAGAGACACAACCCATAGACTCACACAGTAACACAGACAACCCACAGACTCACACAATAACATAGACACAACCCAGACTCACACAGTAACAGAGATACAACCCATAGACTCACACAGTAACATAGACAACCCACAGACTCACACAGTAACATAGACAACCGATAGATTCACACAGTAACAAAGACAACCCATAGACTCACACAGTAACAGAGAGCACCATAGACTCACACAGTAACAGAGACACAACCCATCGACTCACACAGTAACAGAGACACAACCCACAGACTCACACAGTAACAGAGACACAACCCACAGACTCACACAGTAACAGAGACACAACCCATAGACTCACACAGTAACATAGACAACCCACAGACTCACACAGTAACATAGACACAACCCATAGACTCACACGGCAACAGAGACAGAACCCATAGACTCACACAGTAACATAGACACAGCCCACAGACTCACACAGTAACAGAGACACAACCCATATGCTCACACAGTAACAGAGACACAACCCATAGACTCACACAGTAACAGAGACAACCCATAGACTCACACAGTAACAGAGACACAACCCACAGACTCACACAGTAACATAGACAACCCACAGACTCACATAGTAACATAGACAACCCACAGACTCACACAGTAACATAGACACAGCCCACAGACTCACACAGTAACAGAGACACAACCCATATGCTCACACAGTAACAGAGACACAACCCATAGACTCACACAGTAACAGAGACACAACCCATAGACTCACACAGTAACAGAGACACAACCCATAGACTCACACAGTAACAGAGACACAACCCATAGACTCACACAGTAACATAGACACAACCCACAGACTCGCACAGTAACAGAGACAACCCATAGACGCACAGAGACCCATACTCATCGTAACATGAAGACCCACAGACTCACCCATAACACCTCGTCAGTTAACACGACCAGTTACCCCATCACCAACATCATCATCAGCACCATCAGCACGAGCACCATCAGCATCACAACCATCATCATCACCACCACCACCACCATCATCACCACCACCACCACTGTCATCACCACCATCATCATCACCACCACCACCACCATCATCATCACCACCACCATCATCATAATCACCACCACCACCACCGTCACCACCACCATCACCACCATCATCATCATCACCACCACCATCATCATCACCACCACCACCATCATCACCACCACCACCACCATTATCATCACCACCACCACCACCATTATCATCATCATCATCACCACCACCATCATCACCACCACCACCATCATCATCACCACCACCACTATCATCACCACCATCATCACCACCACCACCATCACCACCACCACCATCATCATCACCACCACCATCATCATCACCACCACCACCATCATCATCATCACCACCACCACCACCGTCATCGTCATCATCATCATCACCACCACCATCATCATCAGCAACGCTCACCTCATCAATGTCCAGCCACTTGCTCCCGATTCAGCTCAGCACAGTGCTGTGGGGGGTGACGAGATGGACTTCCTCCACTGCCTCCACCACCTCCTCCTCCACCTCTACAACCTCTGGTGTCGATCTCCAGTGGCGGCACGCAGAGTTTATGTCCAGAGATGGGCGATGTACAGATCCCGCTGCTGTTGTTCACGACAGCGGTGGCAGTGATGGTGGTGATTACGTGGTGGTGGTGGTGAAGATGGTGTTCGTCGAAGGTGGTGGTGTGGTAGTGTTGGTGATGATGATGGTGGTGTTAGTGGTGTAGTGGTGATGTGCAGATGATGATGTGGAGGTCCGGGTGATGGTGGTGTGGTGGTTATGATGATGATGATGTTTAAGGTGATGTGGAGATGGTGGTGGTGGTGTTGTTGATGTTTATGTTGTCGGTAAACTTCCGCTCAGGAGATGTCCCGGGAAGATATCTCTCCAGCCTCTGCGGTGTTTCAGTCTTCCTTCTGAGTCTTCCACAGATCCTCCTCCTGGCTTGGTATCTTCTCAGCTCGATATCTCTCCACCTCAAGATATCTTGTTCCACTGTTCCTATCTTATATCCTACCTTCCGTTACAATAGACCTATCTTATACCTTATATATTGTTCCAATAGGTTGTCTTTTATCCTATATATTTATGTTCCAAAACAGCTATGTTATATTACGTCTTATATAAATCCTCCTGTTCCAATAGGTTATCTTATATTGTCTATCTCCTCTTCGAATAGGTTATATTGTATCCTATAGATCTTATGTTCCAATAGGTTATCTTTAACCTATATCTTTGCCTGTTGCAATAGACCTATCTCATCTAACCTATACGCGTCTTACCCTCTACCTGAATGCCCAACCTTCCACCTGAATGTCCTACCAATAATAAATCTGCGTCAACTCTCACACTCGCTCATCCAAATATCTTCTGCTCTCTATAATCTATCTTCTCCGCCCACTATTTAGCTCTCTATATATATAATCTTACTCTTCAATAGATATGAATCTTCTTAGCTAGCTAGCTACCTATCATCTCCTCCCGTGGTAGAACATCAAACCATATTTCTATACATCTAAATATTACTCTGCGGTTATCTCCCCCTATGTCCCCTAACTTTATTTAAAAAATGTACCCACTCTCTATAATCTCCCAAAGTATAGTCCTTATCTTTCTTTAAATCTCTCCTGCCTCAAGTTACGAGATGGGATCTCCCCCCCCCCACCACCACCTTCCCACTATCTGGCTGTTATCTCCTGATTATATTTAATCTCCTGATGATGATGATATAATATCCTGCTTAACTTCTTTGTCTCGCTCTCTCGAGGGATATCGTCGATCTCCTGTGCACCGGAGGAAGTTGGTTCACGACCCGCGATGGTAACCGCTGGATGCAGAGACAGACAGACAGCAGGGAAGATATTGTTATTGTTGTTGGCTTATCTTGTACTCTCTGCTTTCACAATAAACCCTCAATTTCTACATCTCTAACTTCCTCTATCTCTCTCTGTATCTCTCTATATATCTCTGTAGCCCTCTGTGTATCTAGCTCTGCATCTATCTCTATGTATCTCTATATATATCTCTATCCCTGTGTATCTAGCTCTGCATCTATCTCTATGTATCTCTCTATATATCTTTATCCCTCTGTGTATCTAGCTCTGCATCTATCTCTATCTCTCTGTATCTCTCTCTATATATCTCTATCCCTCTGTGTATCTAGCTCTGCATCTATCTCTATGTATCTCTATATATATCTCTATCCCTCTGTGTATCTAGCTCTGCATCTATCTCTATCTCTCTCTGTATCTCTATATATCTCTGTATCCCTCTGTGTATCTAGCTCTGCATCTATCTCTATGTATCTCTATTTATGCATCTCTCTCTCTATATCGCTCCCTGTGTATTGATCTCTGTGTATCTGCCCCGTCTAATACAGAGAGATATTTAGACTTCGATTCAAATCCAGAGGGACCATCTCCCTCTCTCTTATCCCTCTCCGTGTATCTCTCTCTGTCTCTCTCTCTCTCTCTGTGTGTCTCTCTCTATCTGTCTCTCTCTGTCTGTCTCTCTCTGTCTCTGCGTCTTTCTCCGTCTGTCTCTCTGCGTCTCTCTCTGTCTCTCTCTGTCTGTCTCTGTGTCTCTCTCTCTGTCTCTCTCTGTCTGTCTCTCTCTGTCTTTCTCTGCCTCTCTGTGTCTCTCTGTCTGTCTTTGTGTCTCTCTCTATCTGTCTCTGTGTCTCTCTGTCTGTCTCTCTGTCTCTGTGTCTCTCTCTTTGTCTGTGTCTCTGTGTCTCTGTCTGTGTCTCTGTCTGTGTCTCTGTCTGTGTCTCTGTCTGTGTCTCTGTCTGTGTCTCTCTTTCTCTCTCTGTCTTTCTCTCTTTCTCTGCCTCTCTGTCTCTCTGTCTGTCTCTGTGTCTCTCTCTATCTGTCTCTGTGTCTCTCTGCCTGTCTCTGTGTCTGTCTCGCTCTCTGTCTCTCTCTTTTCTCTGTCTCTCTAAATATGTGTAGATCTTTCTCTATATCTTTCTCCTGCTCTCTCCTCTCTGTCTATCTCTAGACATCTCTCTAAATATCTCTCTGTGTCTATATCTCTCCAATACAAGACATATTTTAGACTCGCTATTCAGTCGTAGGCCTCACCACTCTCTCTCCCCTCACTCTCCTCACGCTATGTCCAACTCTCTATATCTAAATCTCTATATACAAATAGCTCTATCTCTCCCTATCTGTGTGTCTATATATCTCTACAATATGAAGAGATATGTTAGACTCGCTATTCAGCCGTAGGCCTCACCAACCACTACGTCTCCCGCTCTCTCTCTCCGTCTATCTCTTTATACGAATAGATCTATCATCTCTCTATATCTCTATCTCTGTGTGTGTCTATATCTCTCTATAGATGTTTATATATCTATAATATTAAGAGATAAATTAGACTCGCTATTCAGCCGTAGGCCTCACCAACCACTCCGTCTCCCGCGCTCTCTCTCTGTCCATCTCTCTCTATAGATAGATCTATCATCTCTCTATATCTCTATCTCTGTGTGTGTCTATATCTCTCTATAGATGTTTATATATCTATAATATTAAGAGATACATTAGACTCGCTATTCAGTCGTAGGCCTCACCAACCACTCCGTCTCCCTCTCTCTCTCTCTGTCTCTATCTCTCTATAGATAGATCTATCATCTCTCTATATCTCTCTCTGTGTGTGTCTATATCTCTCTATAGATGTGTGTCTATATATCTATAATATTAAGAGATAAATTAGACTCGCTATTCAGCCGTAGGCCTCACCAACCACTACGTCTCCCGCTCTCTCTGTCTATCTCTCTCTATAGATAGATCTATCATCTCTCTATATCTCTCTCTGTGTGTGTCTATATCTCTCTATAGATGTGTGTTTATATATCTATAATATTAAGAGATACATTAGACTCGCTATTCAGCCGTAGGCCTCACCAACCACTCCGTCTCCCGCGCTCTCTCTCTCTCTGTCCATCTCTCTCTATAGATAGATCTATCATCTCTCTATATCTCTCTCTGTGTGTGTCTATATCTCTCTATAGATGTTTATATATCTATAATATTAAGAGATACATTAGACTCGCTATTCGGCCGTAGGCCTCACCAACCACTCCGTCTCCCTCTCTCTCTCTGTCTCTATCTCTCTATAGATAGATCTATCATCTCTCTATATCTCTCTCTGTGTGTGTCTATATCTCTCTATAGATGTGTGTTTATATATCTATAATATTAAGAGATACATTAGACTCGCTATTCAGCCGTAGGCCTCACCAACCACTACGTCTCCCGCTCTCTCTCTCTCGCCTCCCTCAGCGCCCCACACTCACCCGCCCGCCTTTGTATCTCTCTCCGTGTCTCTCTCTGTGTGTCTCTCTCTCTCTGTGTCTCTCTGTCTGTGTCTCTGTCTCTCTGTGTGTGTCTCTCTGAATCAGCTCCTCCTCCTCCTCCTTGCCAGAGTCGCAGCAGCAGCAGCAGCTGAGCTCTTCCGTAGGGCTGTCTCTGTCTGTCTGTCTCTGTGTCTCTGTGTGTGTCTATCCCCACCTCCTCCTTCTCACGTCCACACGGCGTCTCTCTAGCGCACCTCCTCCTCCTCCTCCACCTCCTCCTCCTCCACCACCTCCTCGTCAGGGCCGTGAGCGAGCCGCAGGCCTCCTCCTCCTCCCTCCACCTCCTCCTCACGGTGACGCCGCTGCCGCTGCTGCTGCTGCCGCCGCCTCAACACGGACACGGGGACCGGGACCCAACATGGCGGCTCCCACCCCCACCACCACCACGAGCCCCTCCCCCCCACCACCACCACGAGCCCCTCCCCCCCACCACCACCACGAGCCCCTCCCCCCCACCACCACCACGAGCCCCTCCCCCCCACCACCACCACGAGCCCCTCCCCCCCACCACCACCAAGAGCCCCTCCCCCCCACCACCACCAAGAGCCCCTCCCCCCCACCACCACCAAGAGCCCCTCCCCCCCACCACCACGAGCCCCTCCCCCCCACCACCACGAGCCCCTCCCCCCCACCACCACAAGCCCCTCCCCCCCCACCACCACCAAGAGCCCCTCCCCCCCACCACCACCAAGAGCCCCTCCCCCCCACCACCACCAAGAGCCCCTCCCCCCCACCACCACCAAGAGCCCCTCCCCCCCACCACCACGAGCCCCTCCCCCCCACCACCACAAGCCCCTCCCCCCCACCCCCACCCCACCACGAGCCCCTCCCCCCCACCCCCACCCCACCACGAGCCCCTCCCCCCCACCAAGAGCCCCCACCACCACGAGCCCCCCCCCCACCACCACCACGAGCCCCTCCCCCCCACCATGAGCCCCTCCCCCCCACCATGAGCCCCTCCCCCCCCAACACCACCATGAGCCCCTCCCCCCCACCACCACCACGAGCCCCTCCCCCCCACCACCAAGAGCCCCCCCACCACCACGAGCCCCCCCCCCCCACCACCACGAGCCCCTCCCCCCCACCATGAGCCCCTCCCCCCCCACCACCATGAGCCCCTCCCCCCCACCATGAGCCCCTCCCCCCCACCACCACCACGAGCCCCTCCCCCCCACCACCAAGAGCCCACCCCCACGAGCCCCTCCCCCCTCCCACCCCAACACCACAAGCCCCTCCCCCCCACCCCACCACGAGCCCCTCCCCCCAACCACCACGAGCCCCTCCCCCCTCCCCCCCCACCCACGAGCCCCTCCCCTCAGCCTCCTCTACCCGAGCCCCTCCCCTCGTGCACACCCCCACCCCCTCACGAGCGACTCCCCCCCGAGCCCCTCCCCTCACCTTCCTCCCTCCCCCCGTGCCCCTCCCCTCAGCCTCTTTTCCCCTCACCGTCGCCCCCCAAGCCCCTCCCCCTCTTCCCCCCCAAGCCCCTCCCCCTCTTCCCCCCCAAGCTCCTCCCCCTCTCCCCGCCAAGCCCCTCTCCCCCCCAAGCCCCTCCCCCAATTCCCCCCCAAGCCCCTCCCCCTCTTCCCCCCCCAAAGCCCCTCCCCTCCTCCCCCCAAGCCCCTCCCCCCCCGAGCCCCTCCCCTCCTCCGCCCCCGTGCCCCTCCCCACTCCCTCATCTCCCTCCGAGCCCCTCCCCTCTCTCCTCGAGCCCCTCCCCCCCGTCCCCTCCTCCTGCCCACTCCCTCCGAGCCCCTCCCCCCGGGGTCCCCACCCTATCCACCCCACCCACCCCCAGCATCCACCCACTCAGCGGTCTCATTTGAGTCGTAGCCCCCGCCCCACTCATTAACATATCCCCCGCCCTGCCAATTATCACAGGCACCGCCCCAGTCATTAACATAACCACGCCTACACGGTTATCTCATTAACATAGCCCCGCCTACCCCCTCCCAATCGTCGCGACTGAGACGGTTCATTAACATAGCCACGCCCGCGCGGTTTGAGCATTAACATAGCCACGCCCACTTCCAATACTACCGAATCGGGACGGGGGGCGGGCGGGTACTCAGCAGGGTGGCCACGCCCCGCAGGCATCTTATTTGCATAGTCACCGCCCACTTCAATGTCCCCGCCCACTTCAATGGTGTCAAACTTTTAAAGTGAATGCATAAATAAACATTACATCACTCGGGTTGGGATGACACAGGGACAGCTGCCACTGGGGGTGTCCCCTAGGCTATAGGACCACACAGCAGCAGCTCACACACTCACTCACCCACTCACTCACCCACTCACTCACTCACTCACCCACTCACTCACTCATCCAACCACCCACCCACTCACTCATCCACCCACTCACTCACCCACTCACTCACTCATCCACTCAATCACTCACCCACTCACGCACTCATACACTCACTTATTCATCCACTCACTCACTCATCCACTCACTTACTCACCCACTCACTCATCCACCCACCCACTCATTCATCCACCCACTCACTCATCCACCCACTCACTCATACACTCACTCACTCATCCACTCACTCACTTACTCACCCACTCACTCATCCACCCACCCACTAACTCATCCACCCAATCACTCATCCACCCACTCACTCATACACTCACTCACTCATCCACTCACTCACTCATCCACTCACTCACTCACCCACTCACGCACTCATCCACTCACTCATTCATCCACTCACTCACTCATCCACTCACTCACTTACTCACCCACTCACTCATCCACCAACTCACTCACTTATCCACACACTCACTCACTCATCCACCCACTCACTCATCTACCCACTCACTCATACACTCACTCACTCACTCATCCACTCACTCACTCATCCACTCACTCACCTACTCACGCACTCATCCACTCACTCACTGATCCACTCACTCACTAACCCACTCACTCACTTATCCACCCACTCACTCACTCATCCACCCACTCACTCATCCACTCACTCACTCATTAATCCACTCACACACTCATCCACTCACTCATCCACCAACTCACTCACTCATCCACCAACTCACTCACTCACTCATACACTCACTCCCTCATCCAGTCACTCACTTACTCACTCACTTATCCACACACTCACCCGCTCACTCACTCATCCACTCACTCACTCACTCATTAATCCACTCACTCACCCACTCACTCACTCACCCACTCACTCACTCATCCACTCACTCACTCATACACTCACTCACTCATCCACTCACTCACTCACTCACCCACTCACTCACTCACCCACTCATCCACCAACTCACTCACTCACTTATCCACCCACTCACTCATCCACCCACTCACTCATCCACCCACTCACCCACCCATCCACTCATCCACCCACCCACTCACTCATCCACCCACCCACTCACTCATCCACCCACTCATTCATTCACTCACCCACTCACTCATCCACCCACCCACTCACTCATCCACCCACTCATTCATTAATTCACTCATCCACTCACTCATCCACCCACTCATTCATTCATTCACTCACCCACTCACTCATTCACCCACTCACCCACCCACTCAATCACCCACCCAATCACCCACCCACTCACCCACCCACTCAATCACCCACTCACCCACCCAATCACCAACCCACTCACCCACCCACTCATCCACCCATTCACTCATCCACCCACTCATTCACCCACTCACCCACTCACTCACCCACCCACTCACCCACCCACTCACTTACCCACCCACTCACCCACCCACTCACCCACCCACTCATCCACCCAGTCACTCATCCGCCCACTCATTCATTAATTCACTCACCCACTCACTCATTCACCCACTCAATCACCCACTCACTCACCCACCCACTCACCCACCCACTCATCCACCCACTCACTCACCCACTCAATCATCCACCCACTCAATCACCCACACGCAAATCACCTCGGATGCTTGGAAAGGATGAATGGGGGGGGGGGAGGACCGGGGAGGAGGGGGGAGGAGGGGGTAGGAGGGGGAGGAGCGAGGGGGGAGTGAGGAGGCAGGGGAGAAGGGGGAGGGGGGAGAAGGGGGAGGGGGGAGGAGGGGGTAGGAGGGGGGTAGAAGAGGGGGGAGGAGGGGGGAGGAGGGGAGGAGCGAGGGGGGTGAGGGGGGAGTTAGGGGGCAGGGGAGAAGGGGGAGGGGGGAGGAGGGAGGAGGAGGGACGGGTGGGGTGGGTGGGGGGGAGCCAAAATTGTTACCCGCACAGCACGCAAACCGGTTGTTGCTACATTGGTCGCGTGTCGGGTGGTGGCGGCTTTGACGACACAACATTCGTGTCGAGGCGATCTTCCACCCGACCAACATCACCTCAAATGTGGATGGTCCAGTCGTGTGTACGAGACACGGTGGGTGCGGTTGGGTGGGTTGAGGGTCAGAATGCGACTCGGTGAAGATGACAGCGAGATTCTAAACTGACCACAATGACCACCACCATCACCACCACCATCATCATCACTACCATCAGCATCACCACCACCATCACTACCATCAGTATCACCACCACCATCACTACCATCAGCATCACCACCACCATCACTATCATCATCATCACCACCATCATCACCACCACCATCACTACCGTCATCACCACCACCATCATCATCACCACCACCATCATTATCACCACCACCATCATCATCACCACCACCATCATCACCACCATCATCACCACCACCATCATCATCATCACCACCATCATCACCACCATCACCATCATCATCACCACCATTACCACCACCATCATCATCATCATCACCACCACCACCATCATCACCACCACCATCATCACCACCATCACCACCACATCATCATCACCACCACCACCACCATCATCACCACCACCACCACCATCATCACCACCACCATCATCACCACCATCATCATCATCATCACCACCACCACCATCATCACCACCACCACCACCATCATCACCACCACCATCATCACCACCATCAACACCACCATCATCATCACCACCACCAACTTCATCACCACCACCATCATCACCACCATCACCACCATCATCACCACCATCATCACCACCATCATCATCACCACCACCAACATCATCACCACCACCATCATCACCACCATCACCACCATCATCACCACCATCATCACCACCATCATCATCATCATCACCACTACCACCACCACCATCAACACCACCATCATCACCACCATCA
This sequence comes from Petromyzon marinus, assembly GCF_048934315.1. Taxonomy (NCBI): domain Eukaryota; kingdom Metazoa; phylum Chordata; class Hyperoartia; order Petromyzontiformes; family Petromyzontidae; genus Petromyzon; species Petromyzon marinus. The sequence continues at coordinate 8,350,317 of NC_133734.1, read as the reverse complement.
ACACCACCATCATCACCACCATCATCATCATCATCACCACCACCACCATCATCATCACCACCACCATCATCATCATCACCACCACCACCATCATCATCACCACCACCAACATCATCATCACCACCACCACCACTATCATCACCACCACCATCACCATTATCATCACCACTACCATCACCACCACCATCATCACCACCACCATCATCACCACCATCATCACCACCATCATCATCATCACCACCACCATCATCATCACCACCATCATCATCACCACCACCACCATCACCACCACCATCATCACCACCACCAACATCATCATCACCACCACCACTATCATCATCACCACCACCATCACCACCACCATCACCACCACCTCCACCACCACTGATTCACTCTCCGGAGGCTGATGAGATTCTACTTTAGCTAAAGGAGGACACCACCACCACCACAACAATTAGAAAGACAACAACAAAAAGTGGAAAGTAAAAATGTTCTCATCACAGACGCCGAGTCGAGCGTTTAGACCCCTGGGAGAGGTGTGGGTGGGTGGTGTGGGTGGTGTGGGTGGTGTGGCTGGGTTGTGGTGGTGTGGGTGGTGTGGGTGGGTGGGTGGGGTGGGTGGTGTGGGTGGTTGGTGTGGGTGGTGTGGGTGGGTGGTTGGTGTGGGTGGTGTGGGTGGTGTATGTGGGTGGGGTGCGTGGTGTGGGTTGGTGGTGTGGGTGGTGTGGGTGGTGTGGGTGGGTGGTGTGGGTGGAGTATGTGGGTGGGGTGCGTGGTGTGGGTTGGTGGTGTGGGTGGTGTGGGTGGTGTGGGTGGGTGGGTGGGTGGTGTAGGTGGGTGATGTGGGTGGTGTGGGTGGGTGGTGTATGTGGGTGGGTGGTGTGGGTGGGTGGTGTGGGTGGGTGGTGTGGGTGGGTGGTGTATGTGGGTGGGTGGTGTATGTGGGTGGTGTGAGTGGTGTGGGTGGTGTGGGTGGGTGGTGTGGGTGGGTGGTGTGGGTGGTGTGGCTGGGTTGTGGTGGTGTGGGTGGTGTGGGTGGGTGGTGTGGGTGGTGTGGGTGGGTGGTGTATGTGGGTGGTGTATGTGGGTGGTGTGAGTGGTGTGGGTGGTGTGAGTGGGTGGTGTAGGTGGGTGGTGTGGGTGGTGTGGGTGGTGTGGGTGGGTGGTGTAGGTAGGTGGTGTGGGTGGTGTGGGTGGGTGGTGTAGGTGGGTGGTGTGGGTGGTGTGGGTGGGTGGTGCAGGTGGTGTGGGTGGGTGGTGTGGGTGGGTGGTGTATGTGGGTTGTGTGGGTGGTGTGGGTGGGTTGAGGGTGGCCTCTGTCCCACTTCAATCTTGGGTGGTGGTGGTGGAGAAAAGAAGGCACCGGACTATTTTGTGGAAGATGAGGAAATTTCACCGCTAACGGCGGAGGGCGGAGGGATACTTCAGCTCTGCGCTGTAGTCCGCGGGGGTGGGGGGGGGTTGAAAGTAGTCCCAGTTGCGATTTTTTTTATTGCGGTCACGTGGCCGCGGAAGCGGAAATTGGCGGAGCGCGCGCTCCAGTGGGGTGGGGTTCAGCGTGGGCGGGCGGGTGGTCGGATTCGATTCGGAATCGATGCCGATTCAATTCCAAACGTTCATCCGTTGTGGGTAGCGATTTTGTTCGCAATAAAAAACGTTCCGTCGATTTGCACGTAAAAGAACGGGGATGATCGACTGCTGGAATCGACGGCGGATTAAATCGATTCTGTGAATGGGCACGCCCATTGAGATTCACTCTCTCTCTGTGTGTCCAGGTGACGCCCATTGAGATTCACTCTCTCTGTGTGTACAGGTGACACCCATTGAGATTCACTCTCTCTCTGTGTGTCCAGGTGACACCCATTGAAATTCACTATCTCTGTGTGTACAGGTGACGCCCATTGAGATTCACTGTCTCCGTGTGTTCAGGTGACACCCATTGAGATTCACTCTCTCTGTGTGTCCAGGTAACGCGCATTGAGATTCACGATCTCTGTGTGACGAGTTGACATCCATTGAGATTCACTCTCTATGTGTAACCAGGTGACACCCATTGAGATTCAATATCTCTGTGTGTCCAGGTGACACCCATTAAAATTCACTCTCTCTCTGTGTAACCAGGTGACACCCATTGAGATTCACTCTCTCTGTGTGTCCAGGTGACGCCCATTGAGATTCACTGTGTGACCAAGTGACACCCATTGAGATTCACTGTGTGACCAGGTGACACCCATTGAGAATCACTCACTCTCTGTGGTCAGGTGACACCCATTAAGAGTCACTCTCTCTGTGTCCAGGTGACACCCATTGAGATTCACTCTCACTGTGTAACCAGGTAACACCCATTGAGATTCACTCTCTGTGTCCAGGTGACACCCATTGAGATTCACTGTGTGACGAGGTGACACCCATTAAGATTCACTCTCTATGTGTAGCCAGGTGACGCCCATTGAGATTCACTCTCTCTGTGTAACCAGGTAACACCCATTGAGATTCACTGTGTGTCCAGTTGACACCCATTGAGATTCACTCTCTCCGTGTGTTCAGGTGACACCCATTGAGATTCACTCTCTATGTGTAGCCAGGTGACGCCCATTGAGATTCACTCTCTCTGTGTGTCCAGGTAATGCCCATTGAAATTCACGATCTCTGTGTGACGAGTTGACATCCATTGAGATTCACTCTCTATGTGTAACCAGGTGACACCCATTGAGATTCAATATCTCTGTGTGTCCAGGTGACGCCCATTAAAATTCACTCTCTCTGTGTAACCAGGTGACACCCATTGAGATTCACTGTGTGACCAAGTGACACCCATTGACATTCACTGTGTGACCAGGTGACACCCATTGAGAATCACTCACTCTCTATGGTCAGGTGACACCCATTAAGAGTCACTCTCTCTGTGTAACCAGGTGACACCCATTGAGATTCACTCTCTCTGTGTGTCCAGGTGACAGCCATTGAGATTCACTGTCTCCGTGTGTCGAGGTGACACCCATTGAGATTCACTCTCTCTGTGTAACCAGGTGACACCCATCGAGATTCACTCTCTCTGTGCAACCAGGTGACACCCATTGAGATTCACTGTGTGACCAGGTGACACCCATTCAGATTCACTGTGTGACTAGGTTACACCCATCGAGATTCACTCTTTCTGTGAAACCACTTGACACCCCATTGAGATTCACTCTCTCTGTGTAACCAGGTGACACCCGTTGAGATTCACTCTCTCTGTGTGTCCAGGTGACGCCCCTTGAAATTCACTCTCTCTGCGTGACCAGGTGACACCCAATGAGATTCAATATCTCTGTGTGTCCAGGTGATGCCCATTAAAATTCACTCTCTCTGTGTAACCAGGTGACATCCATTGAGATTCACTCTCTCTGTGTGTCCAGGTGACATCAATTGAGATTCACTCTCTCTCTGTGTAACCAGGTGACACACATTGAGATTCACTCTCTCCACGTAACCAGGTGACACCCAATGAGATTCACTCTTTATTTGTTTCCAGGTAACGCCCATTGAGATTCACTATCTCTGTGTGACCAGGTTACATCCATTGAGATTCAATCTCTGTGTGTGTCCAGGTGACGCCTATTGAGATTCACTGTGTGACCAGGTGACACCCATTGAGAATCACTCTCTCTCTCTCTGTGGTCAGGTGACACCCATTAAGAGTCACTCTCTCTGTGTGTCCAGGTGACACCCATTGAGATTCACTCTCACTGTGTAACCAGGTGACACCCATTGAGATTCACTCTCTCTGTGTGTCCAGGTGACACCCATTGAGATTCACTCTCACTGTGTAACCAGTTGACACCCATTGAGATTCACTCTCTCTGTGTGTCCAGGTGACACCCATTGAGATTCACTGTCTCCATGTGTCGAGGTGACACCCATTGAGATTCACTCTCACTGGGTAACCAGGTGACACCCAGTGAGATTCACTCTCTCTTTGTAACCAGGTGACACCCATTGAGATTCACTGTGTGACCAGGTGATACCCATTGAGATTCAATGTGTGACCAGGTGACACCCATTGAGATTCACTCTCTCTGTGTAACCAGGTGATACCCATTGAAATTCACTATCTGTATGTCCAGGTGACACCCATTGAGATTCACTTTCTCTGTGTAACCATGTGACACCCATTGAGATTCACCTTGTGACCAGGTGACACCCATTGAGATTCACTGTGTGACGAGGTAACACCCATTAAGATTCACTGTGTGACCAGGTGACACCCATTGAGATTCACTCTCTCTGTGTAACCAGGTGACACCCATTGAGATTCACTCTCTGTATGTCCAGGTGACACCCATTGAGATTCACTCTCTCTGTGTGACCAGGTGACACCCATTGAGATTCACCTTGTGACCAGGTGACACCCATTGAGATTCACTGTGTGACGAGGTGACACCCATTAAGATTCACTGTGTGACCAGGTGACACCCATTGAGATTCACTCTCTCTGTGTAACCAGGTGACACCCATTGAGATTCACTCTCTCTGTGTGTCCAGGTGACGCCCATTAAGATTCACTCTCTCTGTGTAACCAGGTGACACCCATTGAGATTCACTCTCTCTGTGTGACCAGGTGACACCCATCGAGATTCACTCTTTCTGTGAAACCACTTGACACCCCATTGAGATTCACTCTCTCTGTGTAACCAGGTGACACCCGTTGAGATTCACTCCCTCTGTGTAACCAGGTGACACCCATTGAGATTCACTGTGTGACGAGGTGACACCCATTAAGATTCACTGTGTGACCAGGTGACACCCATTGAGATTCACTCTCTCTGTGTAACCAGGTGACACCCGTTGAGATTCACTCTCTCTGTGTGTCCAGGTGACGCCCATTAAGATTCACTCTCTCCGCGTAACCAGGTGACACCCATTGAGATTCAATATCTCTGTGTGTCCAGGTGATGCCCATTAAAATTCACTCTCTCTGTGTAACCAGGTGACATCCATTGAGATTCACTCTCTCTGTGTGTCCAGGTGACACCAATTGAGATTCACTCTCTCTGTAAAACCAGGTGACACACATTGAGATTCACGCTCTCTACGTAACCAGGTGACACCCAATGAGATTCACTCTCTCTTTGTTTCCAGGTAACGCCCATTGAGATTCAATATCTCTGTGTGACCAGGTTACATCCATTGAGATTCACTCTCTCTGTGTGTCCAGGTGACACCCATTGAGATTCAATCTCACTGTGTAACCAGGTGACACCCATTGAGATTCACTCTCTCTGTGTGTCCAGGTGACACCATTGAGATTCACTATCACTGTGTAACCAGGTGACACCCATTGAGATTCACTCTCTGTATGTCCAGGTGACACCCATTGAGATTCACTCTCTCTGTGTAACCAGGTGACACCCATTAAGATTCACTCTCTGTATGTCCAGGTGACACCCATTGAGATTCACTTTCTCCGTGTAACCAGGTGACACCCATTGAGATTCACCTTGTGACCAGGTGACACCCATTGAGATTCACTGTGTGACGAGGTGACACTCATTAATATTCACTGTGTGACCAGGTGACACCCATTGAGATTCACTCTCTCTGTGTAACCAGGTGACACCCATTGAGATTCACTCTCTGTATGTCCAGGTGACACCCATTGAGATTCACTCTCTCTGTGTAACCAGGTGACACCCATTGAGATTCACCTTGTGACCAGGTGACACCCAATGAGATTCATTGTGTGACGAGGTGACACCCATTAAGATTCACTGTGTGACCAGGTTACACCCATTGAGATTCACTCTCTCTGTGTAACCAGGTGACACCCATTGAGATACACTCTCTCTGTGTGACCAGGTGACGCACATTAAGATTCACTCTCTCTGTGTAACCAGGTGACACCCATTGAGATTCAATATCTCTGTATGTCCAGGTGACACCCATTAAAATTCACTCTCTCTCTCTGTGTAACCAGGTGACACCCATTGAGATTCACTCTCTCTGTGTGTCCAGGTGACGCCCATTGAGATTCACTGTGTGACCAAGTGACACCCATTGAGATTCACTGTGTGACCAGGTGACACCCATTGAGAATCACTCACTCTCTGTGGTCAGGTGACACCCATTAAGAGTCACTCTGTGTCCAGGTGACACCCATTGAGATTCACTCTCACTGTGTAACCAGGTAACACCCATTGAGATTCACTCTCTGTGTCCAGGTGACACCCATTGAGATTCACTGTGTGACGAGGTGACACCCATTAAGATTCACTGTGTGACCAGGTGACACCCATTGAGATTCACTCTCTCTGTGTAACCAGGTGACACCCATTGAGATTCACTCTCTCTGTGTGTCCAGGTGACACCCATTGAGATTCACTCTCACTGTGTAACCAGGTGACACCCATTGAGATTCACTATCTCTGTGTGTCCAGGTGACAGCCATTGTGATTCACTGTCTCCGTGTGTCGAGGTGACACCCATTGAGATTCACTCTCTCTGTGTAACCAGGTGACACCCATCGAGATTCACTCTCTCTGTGTAACCAGGTGACACCCATTGAGATTCACTGTGTGACCAGGTGACACCCATTCAGATTCACTGTGTGACCAGGTGAGACCCATTGAGATTCACTCTCTCTGTGTGTCCAGGTGACACCCATTGAGATTCACTCTCTCTGTGTGTCCAGGTGACACCCATTGAAATTCACTCTCTCTCTGTGTACAGGTGACGCCCATTGAGATTCACTCTCTCTGTGTGTCCAGGTGACACCCATTGAGATTCACTCTCTCCGTGTGTTCAGGTGACACCCATTGAGATTCACTCTCTCTGTGTAACCAGGTGACGCCCATTGAGATTCACTCTCTCTGTGTGTCCAGGTAATGCCCATTGAGATTCACGATCTCTGTGTGACGAGTTGACATCCATTGAGATTCACTCTCTATGTGTAACCAGGTGACACCCATTGAGATTCAATATCTCTGTGTGTCCAGGTGACGCCCATTAAAATTCACTCTCTCTGTGTAACCAGGTGACACCCATTGAGATTCACTGTGTGACCAAGTGACACCCATTGACATTCACTGTGTGACCAGGTGATACCCATTGAGAATCACTCACTCTCTGTGGTCAGGTGACACCCATTAAGAGTCACTCTCTCTGTGTAACCAGGTGACACCCATTGACATTCACTCTCTCTGTGTGTCCAGGTGACAGCCATTGAGATTCACTGTCTCCGTGTGTCGAGGTGACACCCATTGAGATTCACTCTCTCTGTGTAACCAGGTGACACCCATCGAGATTCACTCTCTCTGTGCAACCAGGTGACACCCATTGAGATTCACTGTGTGACCAGGTGACACCCATTCAGATTCACTGTGTGACTAGGTTACACCCATCGAGATTCACTCTCTCTGTGCAACCAGGTGACACCCATTGAGATTCACTGTGTGACCAGGTGACACCCATTCAGATTCACTGTGTGACTAGGTGACACCCATTGAGATTCACTCTTTATGTGAAACCACTTGACACCCCATTGAGATTCACTCTCTCTGCGTGACCAGGTGACACCCATTGAGATTCAATATCTCTGTGTGTCCAGGTGATGCCCATTAAAATTCACTCTCTCTGTGTAACCAGGTGACATCCATTGAGATTCACTCTCTCTGTGTGTCCAGGTGACATCAATTGAGATTCACTCTCTCTCTGTGTAACCAGGTGACACACATTGAGATTCACTCTCTCTACGTAACCAGGTGACACCCAATGAGATTCACTCTTTATTTGTTTCCAGGTAACGCCCATTGAGATTCACTATCTCTGTGTGACCAGGTTACATCCATTGAGATTCAATCTCTCTGTGTGTCCAGGTGACGCCTATTGAGATTCACTGTGTGACCAGGTGACACCCATTGAGAATCACTCTCTCTCTCTCTGTGGTCAGGTGACACCCATTAAGAGTCACTCTCTCTGTGTGTCCAGGTGACACCCATTGAGATTCACTCTCACTGTGTAACCAGGTGACACCCATTGAGATTCACTCTCTCTGTGTGTCCAGGTGACACCCATTGAGATTCACTCTCACTGTGTAACCAGTTGACACCCATTGAGATTCACTCTCTCTGTGTGTCCAGGTGACACCCATTGAGATTCACTGTCTCCATGTGTCGAGGTGACACCCATTGAGATTCACTCTCACTGGGTAACCAGGTGACACCCAGTGAGATTCACTCTCTCTTTGTAACCAGGTGACACCCATTGAGATTCACTGTGTGACCAGGTGATACCCATTGAGATTCAATGTGTGACCAGGTGACACCCATTGAGATTCACTCTCTCTGTGTAACCAGGTGATACCCATTGAAATTCACTCTCTGTATGTCCAGGTGACACCCATTGAGATTCACTTTCTCTGTGTAACCATGTGACACCCATTGAGATTCACCTTGTGACCAGGTGACACCCATTGAGATTCACTGTGTGACGAGGTAACACCCATTAAGATTCACTGTGTGACCAGGTGACACCCATTGAGATTCACTCTCTCTGTGTAACCAGGTGACACCCATTGAGATTCACTCTCTGTATTTCCAGGTGACACCCATTGAGATTCACTCTCTCTGTGTAACCAGGTGACACCCATTGAGACTCACCTTATGACCAGGTGACACCCATTGAGATTCACTGTGTGACGAGGTGACACCCATTAAGATTCACTGTGTGACCAGGTGACACCCATTGAGATTCACTCTCTCTGTGTAACCAGGTGACACCCATTGAGATTCACTCTCTCTGTGTGTCCAGGTGACGCCCATTAAGATTCACTCTCTCTGTGTAACCAGGTGACACCCATTGAGATTCACTCTCTCTGTGTGACCAGGTGACACCCATCGAGATTCACTCTTTCTGTGAAACCACTTGACACCCCATTGAGATTCACTCTTTCTGTGTAACCAGGTGACACCCGTTGAGATTCACTCCCTCTGTGTAAACCAGGTGACACCCATTGAGATTCACTGTGTGACGAGGTGACACCCATTAAGATTCACTGTGTGACCAGGTGACACCCATTGAGATTCACTCTCTCTGTGTAACCAGGTGACACCCATTGAGATTCACTCTCTCTGTGTCCAGGTGACGCCCATTAAGATTCACTCTCTCTGCGTAACCAGGTGACACCCATTGAGATTCAATATCTCTGTGTGTCCAGGTGATGCCCATTAAAATTCACTCTCTCTGTGTAACCAGGTGACATCCATTGAGATTCACTCTCTCTGTGTGTCCAGGTGACACCAATTGAGATTCACTCTCTCTGTAAAACCAGGTGACACACATTGAGATTCACTCTCTCTACGTAACCAGGTGACACCCAATGAGATTCACTCTCTCTTTGTTTCCAGGTAACGCCCATTGAGATTCACTATCTCTGTGTGACCAGGTTACATCCATTGAGATTCACTCTCTCTGTGTGTCCAGGTGACACCCATTGAGATTCAATCTCACTGTGTAACCAGGTGACCCCCATTGAGATTCACTCTCTCTGTGTGTCCAGGTGACACCCATTGAGATTCACTATCACTGTGTAACCAGGTGACACCCATTGAGATTCACTCTCTCTTTGTAACCAGGGGACACCCATTGAGATTCACTGTGTGACCAGGTGACACCCATTGAGATTCACTGTGTGACCAGGTGACACCCATCGAGATTCACTCTCTCTGTGTAACCAGGTGACACCCATTAAGATTCACTCTCTGTATGTCCAGGTGACACCCATTGAGATTCACTTTCTCCGTGTAACCAGGTGACACCCATTGAGATTCACCTTGTGACCAGGTGACACCCATTGAGATTCACTGTGTGACGAGGTGACACCCATTAATATTCACTGTGTGACCAGGTGACACCCATTGAGATTCACTCTCTCTGTGTAACCAGGTGACACCCATTGAGATTCACTCTCTGTATGTCCAGGTGACACCCATTGAGATTCACTCTCTCTGTGTAACCAGGTGACACCCATTGAGATTCACCTTGTGACCAGGTGACACCCAATGAGATTCATTGTGTGACGAGGTGACACCCATTAAGATTCACTGTGTGACCAGGTGACACCCATTGAGATTCACTCTCTCTGTGTAACCAGGTGACACCCATTGAGATTCACTCTCTGTGTCCAGGTAACGCCCATTGAGATTCACGATCTCTGTGTGACGAGTTGACATCCATTGAGATTCACTCTCTATGTGTAACCAGGTGACACCCATTGAGATTCACTCTCTGTATGTCCAGGTGACGCCCATTGAGATTCACTGTGACCAGGTGACACCCATTGAGAATGACTCTCTCTCTCTCTCTCTGTGGTCAGGTGACACCCATTAAGTCACTCTCTCTGTGTGTCCAGGTGACACCCATTGAGATTCACTCTCAGTGTGTAACCAGGTGACACCCATTGAGATTCACTCTCTGTGTGTCCAGGTGACACCCATTGAGATTCACTCTCTCTGTGTAACCAGGTGACACCCATTGAGATTCACTGTGTGACCAGGTGACACCCATTCAGATTCACTGTGTGACCACGTGACACCCATTGAGATTCACTCTCTGTGTAACCAGGTGACACCCATTGAGATTCACTCTATATGTCCAGGTGACACCCATTGAGATTCACTGTGTGTAACCAGGTGACACCCATTGAGATTCACCTTGTGACCAGGTGACATCCATTGATATTCACTGTGACCAGGTGACACCCATTGATATTCACTGTGACCAGGTGACACCCATTGAGATTCACTGTGACCAGGTGACACCCATTGAGATTCACTGTGACCAGGTGACACCCATTGATATTCACTGTGACCAGGTGACACCCATTGAGATTCACTGTGACCAGGTGACACCTATTGATATTCACTGCCTCTTTTATTGGTGCGAGATCCTTTACAGAACTACAGGAACGACGTCAGGACGGTAGACCGGAGATTCGCAGGGTACGGGAGCTCGATCCTCACTCATGGCCAGCACCACCACCACCATCACCACCACCAGCAGCACCACTACCAGCAGCACCACCACCACCAGCAGCAGCACCACCACCATCACCACCACCATCACCACCACCATTACCAGCACCACCACAAGCAGCAGCAGCACCACCATCACCACCACCATTACCAGCACCACCACCATCACCACCAACATCACCACCACCACCACCAACATCATCACCACCAGCATCACCACCACCACCACCAGCGGCACCACCACCAGCAGCACCACCACCACCATCACCACTACCAGCAGTGACGGTCATCCCAATCGGTGCTGGGCCTCCCCTAGGTCGACCCGGCCTCAACTGCAGCTACCTGCTGCTGCTGCCTCGCGGTGTGTAGTAGTAGTCTGGGTGAGACAAAGACGGCTGGGCCACAGCCCCGGTAGCCTTCACAGGGCGCTTATCTGGGACCTGTCCTCGGGCATCCCCTAGGTCGACTCAGCCTCAAATGAAGTGTGAGTTGGCGAGTGAGCCAGTGAGTCAGCGAGTGAATGAGTGAGTGAATGGGTGAGTGTGAGTGAATGAGTGCGTCAGTGAATGGGTGAGTGGTTGAGTGAGTCAGTGAGTGGGTGAGTGAATGAGTGAGTCAGTGAGTGAGTGGGTGAGTGAGTGAATGAGTGAGTCAGTGAGTGGGTGAGTGAGCGAGTGTGTGAGTGGGTGAGTCAGTGAATGAGTGAGTGAATGAGTGTGTGTCAGTGAGTCAGCGAGTGGGTGAATGAGTGAGTGGGTGAGTGAGTGAGCGAGTGTGTGAGCGAGTGTGTGGGCGAGTCAGTGAGTGAGTTAGTGAATGAGTGTGTGTCAGTGAGTGAGTCAGTGAGTGAGTCAGTGAGAGGACTTGCCGATGACTGGTACCAGCGGTGTCAAGATCGGCCTCTGTGGAGGAGGCTCGTGAAGGACGCTACTGGGCAGTTGGAGGCAGTCGCCCTCCAACAACAACGGAGGGCGGAGGAGCGACGCTCAGAACAATGAGCGGAGCGCCGGGTGGTGAGGGCACAGCAGGTTGGCACAGTAGGGGGCACAGGTGGTGCATCAGCCAGTCATCTCAGTCAGTCGACCCGTGGCACCTGCTGGGTCTGCCCCGTGACCTCCTGCCAGCGGGCGTTCGACACTTCACGTGGCCTCAAGGTGCACATAGCCTGGCACAAGTGTCGTGGTGAGGGCTGTTGTTGTGTGTGCGTACGCCTGTTCGATAACAGCACTTGCCCCGACATTCTGTTAAGGCTATAGGGGGGAACTTTGTACGTGATGGAATGTGTGAGAGTTTTAGAGTGAGTGGATGAGTGGGTAAGTGAGTGGGTGAGTGTGTGGATGGGTGTGTGAGAGTGTGAGTGATAGAGTGAGCGTGTGAGTGAGTATGAGAGTGTGTGTGAGTGTGTGTGTGAGTGTGTGTGTGAGTGTGTGAGTGAGTGGGTGAGTGTGAGAGTGAGTGGGTGAATGAGTGGGTGAGTGGGTGGGTGAGTGAGTGAGTGGGTGGGTGAATGAGTGGGTGAGTCAGTGGGTGAGTGAGTGGGTGAGCGAGTGTGTGAGTGAATGGGTGGGCGAGTGCGTGAGTGAGCTGGTGAGTGTATGAGCGAGTGTGTGAGTGATTGAGTGAGCGAGTGTGTGAGTGATTGAGTGAGCGGGTGAGTGGCTGAGTCAGTGAGTGAGAGGGTGAGTGAGTGAGTAAGTGGGTGAGTGAGTGAGTAAGTGGGTGAGTGAGTGAGTGAGCGAGAGCGAGTGAGTCAGTGAGTGAGCAAGCGAGTGGGTGAATCAGTGAGTGAGTGAACGAGCGAGTGAGCGCTTGAGCGAGTGTGTGGGTGAGTGAGCGAGCGTGTGAGTGAGTCAGTGGGTGAGTGAGTGGGTGAGTGTGTGAGTGAGTCAGTGAGTGCCTCATTGAGTGAATCAGTGAGTGTGTGAGTGAGTGGGTGAGTGAGTCAGTGAGTGAGTCAGTGAGTGAGTGTGTGAGTGAGTGGGTGAGTGAGTGGGTGAGTGTGTGAGTGAGTGGGTGAGTGAGTTAGTGAGTGAGTCAGTGAATGAGTGAGTGAGTCAGTGAGTAAGTCAGTGAGTGAGTGAATGAGTGAGTGAGTGTGTGAGTGAATGAGTGAGTCAGTGAGTGAGTGAATGAGTGTGTGAGTGGGTGAATGGGTGAGAGTGAGTGAATGAGTGAGTGAGTCAGTGAGTGAGTGAATGAGTGAGTCAGTGAGTGAGTGGGTGAGTGAGTCAGTGAGTGGGTGAATGAGTGAGTCAGTGAGTGAGTGAATGAGTGAGTCAGTGAGTGTGTGAGTGAGTGGGTGAGTCAGTGAGTGAGTGAGTCAGTGAATGAGTGAGTGAGTGTGTGAGTGAGTGAATGAGTGCGTCAGTGAGTGGGTGAATGGGTGAGTGAGTGAGTCAGTGAGTGAGTGAGTGAGTCAGTGAGTGGGTGAGTGAATGAGTGAGTGAGTGGGTGAGTGAGTGAATGAGTGAGTCAGTGAGTGAGTGAATGAGTGAGTGTGTGAGTTAGTCAGTGAGTGAGTGAATGAGTCAGTGAGTGAATGAGTGTGTGAGTGAGTGTGTGGGTGAATGAGTGAGTGAATGAATGAGTGAATGAGTGAGTGAATGCGTGTGTGAGTGAATGAGTGAGTGAATGAGTGAGTAAATGAATGAGTGAATGAGTGAATGAGTGAGTGAGTGAATGAGTGAGTGAGTGAATGAGTGAGTGAATGAGTGAATGAGTGAATGAGTGAGTGAATGAGTGAATGAATGAGTGAATGAGTGAATGAATGAGTGAGTCCCTTTAGGCTCCTCCACTCTCCGTGCTCTCTTCACGTCTCTGCCAGATCTGAGAAGACAATCACAGACATGACGTTACACGTGGGTGTGTCTCTGTGTGTGTCTCTGTGTGTGTCTCTGTGTGTGTCTCTGTGTGTGTCTCTGTGTGTGTCTCTGTGGGTGTCTCTGTGGGTGTCTCTGTGGGTGTCTCTGTGGGTGTCTGTGGGTGTCTGTGGGTGTCTCTGTGTGTGTCTCTGTGGGTGTCTCTGTGTGTGTGTCTCTGTGTGTGTCTCTGTGTGTGTCTCTGTGGGTGTCTCTGTGGGTGTCTCTGTGGGTGTCTCTGTGGGTGTCTCTGTGGGTGTCTCTGTGTGTGTCTCTGTGGGTGTCTCTGTGTGTCTCTGTGGGTGTCTCTGTGTGTGTCTCTGTGGGTGTCTCTGTGGGTGTCTCTGTGGGTGTCTCTGTGGGTGTCTCTGTGGGTGTCTCTGTGTGTCTCTGTGTGTGTCTCTGTGTGTGTCTCTGTGGGTGTCTCTGTGGGTGTCTCTGTGGGTGTCTATGGGTCTCTGTGGGTGTCTCTGTGGGTGTCTCTGTGGGTGTCTCTGTGGGTATCTCTGTGGGTGTCTCTGTGAGTGTCTCTGTGGGTGTCTCTGTGGGTGTCTCTGTGGGTGTCTCTGTGGGTCTCTGTGGGTGTCTCTGCGGGTGTCTCTGCGGGTGTCTCTGCGGGTGTCTCTGTGGGTGTCTCTGTGGGTGTCTCTGTGGGTGTCTGTGTGTGTCTCTGTGGGTGTCTCTGTGGGTGTGTCTGTGGGTGTCTCTGTGGGTGTCTCTGTGTGTGTCTCTGTGGGTGTCTCTGTGGGTGTCTCTGTGGGTGTCTCTGTGGGTGTCTCTGTGGGTGTCTCTGTGGGTCTCTGTGGGTGTCTCTGTGGGTCTCTGTGGGTCTGGGTGTCTCTGTGGGTGTCTCTGTGGGTCTCTGTGGGTGTCTCTGTGGGTCTGGGTGTCTCTGTGGGTGTCTCTGTGGGTGTCTCTGTGGGTCTCTGTGGGTCTGGGTGTCTCTGTGGGTGTCTCTGTGGGTCTGGGTGTCTATGGGTCTCTGTGGGTCTCCATGCCAGATCTGAGAAGACAATCACAGACATGACGTTATGCGTGTTCAACGTCTGTCGCACCGTACGTAGCCACCCGTGCCAATCTGTGAGTCTCTGTGGTGTGTGTAGTACATAGACACTGCTACTCGCTATCCACAGCACTTGCCCCTACAGTCTGCTAGAGGCTACCTGGGGGATCTTTGTCTGTGTGGTGTGTGTAGTACATAGACACTGCTACTCGCTACTCACAGCACTTGCCCCTACAGACTGTTAAGGCTACACGGGGTAGCTTTGTCTGTGTGGTGTGTGTAGTACATAGACACTGCTACTCGCTACTCACAGCACTTGCCCCTACAGCATGTCAAGGCTACCTGGGGGACCTTTGTCTGTGTGGTGTGTGTAGTACATAGACACTGCTACTCACTACTCACAGCACTTGCCCCTACAGCATGTCAAGGCTACCTGGGGGATCTTTGTCTGTGTGGTGTGTGTAGTACATAGACACTGCTACTCACTACTCACAGCACTTGCCCCTACAGCATGTCAAGGCTACCTGGGGGACCTCTGTCTGTGTGGTGTGTGTAGTACATAGACACTGCTACTTGCTATCCACAGCACTTGCCCCTACAGCCTGCCAACAAGCTACCTGGGGGATCTTTGTCTGTGTGGTGTGTGTAGTACATAGACACTGCTACTCGCTACTCACAGCACTTGCCCCTACAGCATGTCAAGGCTACCTGGGGGACCTTTGTCTGTGTGGTGTGTGTAGTACATAGACACTGCTACTCGCTACGACTAACAGCACTTGCCCCTACAGCATGGCAAGGCTACCTGGGGGACCTTTGTCCGTGTGCGCGTCACCTGTATGTACATAGACACTGCTACTTGCTACTCACAGCACTTGCCCCTACAGCCTGCCAAGAGGCTACACGGGGGACCTTTGTCTGTGTGTGGTGTGTGTAGTACATAGACACTGCTACTCGCTACTACTCACAGCACCTGCCCCTACAGCATGCCAAGGCTACCTGGGGGACCTTTGTCTGTGTGCGCGTCACCTGTATGTACGCTTCCGACAGCGTGATCATCTGTGGCAGGATGTCAGACACGTGCAGATCCTGCAACTCGTACCACTTGCCAGCTCCCTACGCGCACACACGCAGAGATACACACAGAGATACACACACAGAGATATTTACAGAGATATATACAGAGATATATACAGATACACACAGATACACACAGGGATACACAGAGATACACACAGAGATACATACAGAGATACAAACGCAGAGATATATACAGAGATATAGAGATACACACACAGAGATACACGCAGATACACACACAGAGATATATACAGAGATACACAGAGATACACACAGTTACACACAGAGATACACAGAGATACACACAGAGATACATACAGAGATACAAACTCAGAGATATATACATAGATATAGAGATACACACACAGAGATACACGCAGATACACACACAGAGATATATACAGAGATACACAGAGATACACACAGATACACACAGATACACACAGAGATACACACACAGAGATATATACAGAGATATATACAGAGATACACACAGAGATATATACAGAGATACACAGAGATACACACACGCAGAGATACACACACAGAGATATATACAGAGATATTTACAGATACACACAGAGATACACACGCAGAGATACACACAGAGATACACACAGAGATACACACACAGAGATATACAGAGATATATACAGATACACACAGAGATACACACAGATTTATACAGAGATATACAGAGACACATACAGATACACACATATATAGAGATATACAGAGATATACACAGAGATACACACAGAGATACACAGATACACACAGAGATATACAGAGATACACAGAGATATACACAGAGATACACACAGAGATATATACAGATACACACAGAGATACACACACAGAGATATACACAGATACACACAGAGATACACACAGAGATATATACAGATACACACAGAGATACACACAGATACACACAGAGATACACACGCAGAGATACACACACAGATATACACAGATACACACACGGAGATATATACGGAGATACACACAGAGATACACACAGAGATACAGAGATACACACAGAGATATATACAGAGATATATACAGAGATATATACAGAGATATACACAGAGATACACACAGAGATACACACACAGAGATACACACAGAGATACACAGATACACACGCAGAGATATACAGAGATATACACATAGATATACAGAGATACACACAGAGATACACACAGAGATACACACAGAGATACACAGATACACACAGAGATACACACAGAGATACACACAGAGATACAGAGATACACACAGAGATATACACACCCAGATACACACAGAGATAGACAGAGATATACAGAGATACACAGAGATACACAGATACACACAGAGATATAGAGATATACAGAGATACACACAGATACACAGAGATATACATAGATATACACAGAGATACACACAGAGATACACAGAGAGATAGACACAGAGATATACAGAGATACACAGAGATACACAGATACACACATAGATATACAGATATACACAGAGATACACAGATACACACAGAGATATAGAGATACACACAGAGATACACAGAGATACACACAGAGATATACAGAGATACACACAGAGATACACACAGAGATACACAGATATACACACAGAGATACACATGCAGAGATACACAGAGATAAACAGATATATACACGCAGAGATACAGTGAGAGATACACACGCAGAGATACACACACAAAGATACACACAGATATACACACGCAGAGATACACAGGGATACACACAGAGATATACACGCAGAGAGAGATACAGTGAGAGATACACACGCAGAGATACACACAGAGATACACACAGAGATACACACACACAGATATACACATAGATATACCCACAGAGATACACACAGAGATACACACAGAGAGATACACACAGAGATACAGAGATACACACGGAGAGATACACACACAGATACACACACAGAGATATACACACAGAGATACAGAGATACACATAGAGAGATACACAGTGAGAGATCCACACACAGAGATACACACAGAGAGATACAGAGTGAGAGATACACAGTGAGATATACACAGAGATATACACACAGAGAGAGACACACGCAGAGAGAGACACACGCAGAGACACACACAGAGATACACACACAGATACACACACAGATACACACAGTGTGCGCGTGTGTAAGTGTGCGAGTGTGTGAGAGTGAGTAGCGAGTGAGTGAGTGTGTGAGTGACTAAGTAGCGAGTGAGTGAGTGAGCGAGTGTGTGAGTGAGCGAGTGAGTGTGTGTGAGTGAGTGTGTGAGTGTATGAGTGTGAGTGAATGAGTGTATGAGTGAGTGTGTGAGTATGTGAGTGACTGAGTGAGTGTGTGAGTGTATGAGTGAGCGAGTGAGTGTGTGAGAGAGCGAGTGAGTGAATGAGTGTGTAAGTGAATGAGTGAGTGAGCATGTGAGTGGGTGGGTGGGCGAGCAAGTGAGTGAGTGAGTGAATGATTGAGCGTGTGAGTGAGCGAGTGAGTGTGTGTGTGAGTGAGTGAGTGTGAGTGTGTAAGTGTGTGAGTGACTGAGTGTGTGTGTGTGAGTGTATCCGGCAAAACAACCCCCTACCTCCTCGCGGTGCCGGACGGGCAACTCTGTCGTGGACAGTGCTGTGGGGGGAGATCCAATTTTGATTGGCTCCTCCCCTCATGGCATATGTGTCCACCACAGGGGCTAAACGGGGGCTCTGGACGGGTGCGAGGGGCTGATAACCCCTCCACCTTCAATTAATTACCACAAAACCACGAGTTAAACTGAAATATGTAACTAATAAGCTTGTGCCGGAGGCCCCGGGGGGCCAGGCGTCTATGACGTCTCCTGGCCAAACCACAATTGGCAGAGCCAATAGATTGAATACCTACCCTCGGGGCTACTCCAGAAACAACGAAAAGCCACTACGGGTGGCCACGTGGAATGTTCGAACGCTCACTGCGGAGGAGAGGCTGCCACTCCTCTGTCGGGAGCTGGACCGGTACCGCCTGGATCTATGCGGTATTCAGGAGGTCCGGTGGACCGGCTCTGGCTCCTGCCACCATGAGGGGTGGACAGTCCTCTACTCGGGGCAGCAGACTGCCAAACAACAGGGTGTGGCTCTTCTTTTGAACAAAAGAATGAAGGGGGCATGGAAGCGTGGCGGTGAGGTGTGGGAAGCTGTAAGCCCCAGGCTACTTTGGGCTCGCCTTCCCATCAACCGGAGGCGAGGAATGGTGGTCGTGGTTACTTATGCCCCCACCGAAGATGAACATCCGTGGAGGGATGCAGGCAAAGCCGATGAGTCAGATGTCTTCTATGACCTCCTGTCACAGGTGCTGGCTAAAGTGGCCCCTCGGGATAGAGTCATCATGTCGGGTGACTTCAATGCCCGAGTTGGTCATGATACTGGCACCTGGTCTGGAGTGATTGGAGGGCATGGGCCAGATCAGCTCAATAACAACGGTAGGAGGCTGCTAGATTTTTGTGCAGCCCATGGGCTTGTAATTACCAACACGCTGTTCTGGCATCGGCACATCCACACAACATCATGGATGCATGCCGGGTCCAAGCAAGAACATCTGCTGGACTACATAGTGACAGACCAGCGGATGCGAGCCCATGTCCTTGACACCAGGACCTACCGTGGAGCTGATCTGCCCTCTGACCATCGACTTGTCATCTGTAAGATGCGCCTGCCATTCTTCCGCTCCGGTGGTGGGTGTACACCCAGGACTCCATTCCGACCTAAAGTGGCCTGGTCTCAGTAATCTGATGAAAGTTGCAAGCGAGAATTTCATCATCGCTTGCGGGTGGGATTGGCATCGTCCCCGACTCCTCCTGATGTCGAGGGTAAATGGGCGAGGTTTAGGACTGTGACTCATGCAGCTGCAATGGCTGCTTTAGGTACGCGGTCCAGACCTCCCCAGAGACCCTGGCTGACAGAGGAGGTGTTCAGGATGGTTGAGAAAAAGCGACAGGCTCACTGTCATCGGCTACAGAATCCCACATCAGAGAATGAGGAGGCTTACCGCAGCCTTCGCTCGGAGGTTCGGAGAGCCGTGAGGCGCTGCAAGGATGGGTGGTGGTCGCGGGTTGCTGAGGAGATGGAGTCTGCCTCAGTGGCCCGTGATCACAAATCTCTATTTAACTCCATCAAAAAAGTAACCTGCAGCGCCACACCTATTACCATCATTAGGGGAAAAAACGGTGATCCAATCTCCGACCCCCAGGAACAGGTTTGCAGATTTGCTGAGCATTTCTGTGAGGTCCTGGGGGAGGGAAAATCCCTCAGCCAGGAAAACATCGTGGCACAAAGTGAGGATGACCCTGCTGAGGCTGCGGTGCCTCAAATATTGGAAGAAGTCACCCCCTGTGAGTGGCTGGCTGAGGTGCCATCTGTTGAGGAAGTACTGAAGGCGATCCGGAGTCTGAGACCAGGAAAGGCAGCGGGCAGAGATGATCTCCCAAGCGAAATGCTGAGGGAGGGTGGCGTTTGTGCACAAACTGCCCTATATGACATCATAACAGTCTGGACCACTGGACGGGTTCCGCAGGATTGGAAGGATGCCCTGGTGGTCCCCCTTTTTAAGAAGGGGGACCGCACAGACTGTAACAACTACAGGGGCATCTCACTCCTCAGTGTGCCGGGAAAGGTCCTGGCAAGGATTATTCAGCATCGCCTTGCCAGGCACGCTGAGAGGAGGCTTGCGGAGCCCCAATGCGGTTTCAGGAAAGGGCGGTCCTGCACAGATGCCATATTTTCTGTCCGTCTGCTACAGCAGAGGTGTAGGGAATTCCAACAAGACCTACATCTCTGCTGTATTGACCTGGTCAAGGCCTATGATACCATCAGTAGGCCTGGGCTCTGGGTCGTTCTTCGTGCTTTTGGAGTACCTGACCCTCTGCTCACGGTCATTAAGGACCTTCATGATGGTGAGCGGGCCCGGGTAAAACTACGTGGCCGGGAGTCAAGAGCCATTCCCTGTACACCTTGGGGTGCGACAGGGATGTCCTCTGGCTCCCACATTATTTAACATCTATTTTGACCACGTAGTTCGTGAAGCCTTCAATAGCTGTACCGGGGGAATCTCCATATGGTACAGATATAATGGGAGGCTAATCGATGCCCGGGTGCGGTCAAGGGATGGCTCCCTATTGCTCAACCATGTTATGTATGCCGATGATTTGGTAATAGCTGCTCATTCAGAGGAGGAGTTGGAGACGCTGCTGCTGAGACTGGAGCGTACAACTAAGAGATGGGGCCTTACCATCAGCCCCACCAAAACTAAGCACCTGCCTGGGTATTTTGTACCATCGGACACTCCACCCCCACAACTCCCAATCGGTGATGGGGCAGTTGTGGAGAGAGTGGAGAGTTTCTCATACCTGGGCAGTGTGCTTATGACTGGCTCCAGTTTAACAGCAGAGGTCTCACTCCGAATCAGTCGAGCGGCAATATCTTTTCATCGGTTGCGTAACGCTGTGTGGAAGCTACCTGGTCTGTCGCTCCGCACTAAGCTTCGGGTCTTCTTGGCCACGGTCATTCCCTCACTTCTCTACGCTTGCGAAACGTGGACCCCCCCAATGGAACATCTTCGCCGGTTAGAAACATTTAGGCTGGCCTGCCTACGATCCATCCTGGGTTTAACCAGACGGGATTGTGTGAGGAGCTCACAAATCCTTGAAAGATCTGGGCAAGGTCCCATCGGTGAGCTCCTCCGGCGGGCAAGGCTGCGATGGCTGGGTCATGTAGCCCGCATGCCCAGCCACCGCATGGCGAAACAGCTTTTATTCGGCCGGATTGAGGGGGCTAAGCAGGCGCGGCACGGGCTAGAGAAGAGATGGAGTGATGTGGTACAGGAGGACGTGGAGCTGAGTGGACTTGCCGATGACTGGTACCAGCGGTGTCAAGATCGGCCTCTGTGGAGGAGGCTTGTGAAGGATGCTACTGGGCAGTTGGAGGTAGTCGCTCTCCAACAACAACGGAGGGCGGAGGAGCGACGCTCACAACAACGAGCGGAGCGCCGGGTGGTTAAAGCACAGCAGGTTGGCACAGTAGGGGGCACAGGTTGTGCATCAGCCAGTCATCTCATTCAGTCGACCCGTGGCACCTGGGTCTGCCCCGTGACCTCCTGCCAGCGGGCATTCGACACTTCACGTGGCCTCAGGGTGCACATAGCCTGGCACAAGCGTCATGGTGACGTCACCGCCACTTAGTGGCGAATGGCGGTTGTTGTTGTTGTTGAGTGTGTGAGTGACTGAGTGTGTGAGTGACTGAGTGTGTGAGTGACTGAGTGTGTGAGTGACTGAGTGACTGAGTGTGTGAGTGTGTGAGTGTGTGTGAGTGACTGAGTGTGTAAGTGAGTGTGTCTGTGAGTGTGTAAGTAAGTGTGTAAGTGAGTGTGTGTGTGACGTACGTGGTGCTGGATGTGAACCCGGTAGTTGCCCTCCCCTGGTCGTCCGTCATGGACGATGTTGGCGATGAGGTCGTACGTTGTGTGGGCGTGCTGGGCCTGCACCTCCTCCGACAGATACTCACGCAGATCCACGTTCCTGTGATCGGTCAGTGCGTCGCTCACTCACTCACTCACACACTCACTCACACACTCACTCACTCACTCATACACTCACTCACACATACACTCACTCACTCACTCATACACTCACACACTCACTCATACACTCACTCACACATACACTCATACACTCACACACTCACTCACTCACACACTCACTCACACACTCACTGACACACTCATACACTCATACACTCACTCACTTACTCATACACTCACTCATACACTCTCACTCACTCACACTCACTCACACACTCACTCATACACTCATACACTCACTCATACACTCTCACTCACTCACTCTCACTCACTCACACACTCACTCACTCATACACTCACTCATACACTCACTCACTCATACACTCACTCACTGACTCGCTCACCCACCCACTCACACGCTCACTCACACTCACATGCTCACTCATTCACTCACTCACTCACACACCCACTCACTCGCTCACCCACTCACTCACTCACTTGCTCGCCCACTCACTCAAACGCTCATTCACTCACACTAATTCACTCATTCAGATGCTCACTCATTCACTCACTCATTCACTCACACGCTCACTCACTCATTCACTCACACACTCATTCACTCACTCACATGCTCACCCATTCACTCACTCACACGCTCATTCACTGACTCACTCATTCACTCACTCACACGCTCATTCACTCACTCACTCATTCACTCACTCACACGCTCATTCACTCACTCACTCATTCACTCACTCACTCACATGCTCACTCATTCACTCACTCACACGCTAACTCATTCACTCACACTCACACAGTCACTCACTCACATGCTCAGTCATTCACTCACACACTCACTCACCCACTCACACGCTCACTCATTCACTCACTCATTCACACACTCATTCGCTCACTCAACGCTCACTCACCCACTCGCTCACT
>NC_133734.1:8314358-8321858 GCF_048934315.1 Petromyzon marinus | reverse complement strand
TCTCTCTCTCTCCCCGTGTGTCTCTCTCTCCCCGTGTCTCTCTCTCCCCGTGTCTCTCTCTCCCCGTGTCTCTCTCCCCCCGTGTCTCTCTCCCCCCGTGTCTCTTTCTCCCCGTGTCTCTCTCTCTCCCCGTGTCTCCCTCTCCCCCGTGTCTCCCTCTCCCCCGTGTCTCCCTCTCCCCCGTGTCTCCCTCTCCCCCGTGTCTCTCTCCCTGTGTCTCTCTCCCCGTGTCTCTCTCTCCCCGTGTCTCTCTCCCCATGTCTCTCTCTCCCCGTGTCTCTCTCTCCCCGTGTCTCTCTCTCCCCGTGTCTCTCTCCCCCCGTGTCTCTCTCCCCCCGTGTCTCTCTCTCCCCGTGTCTCTCTCTCCCCGTGTCTCTCTCTCCCCGTGTCTCTCTCCCCCCGTGTCTCTCTCTCCCCGTGTCTCTCTCCCCCCGTGTCTCTCTCTCCCCATGTCTCTCTCTCCCCGTGTGTCTCTCTCCCCCCGTGTCTCTCTCTCCCCATGTCTCTCTCTCCCCGTGTGTCTCTCTCCCCCCGTGTCTCTCTCTCCCCATGTCTCTCTCTCCCCGTGTGTGTCTCTCTCTCCCCGTGTCTCTCTCTCTCTCCCCGTGTCTCTCTCTCCCCGTGTCTCTCTCTCCCCGTGTCTCTCTCCCCCCGTGTCTCTCTCTCCCCGTGTGTCTCTCTCCCCCCGTGTCTCTCTCTCCCCATGTCTCTCTCTCCCCGTGTGTCTCTCTCTCTCCCCGTGTGTCTCTCTCTCCCCGTGTCTCTCTCTCCCCGTGTCTCTCTCTCCCCGTGTCTCTCTCCCCCCGTGTCTCTCTCTCCCCGTGTCTCTCTCCCCCCGTTTCTCTCTCTCCCCGTGTTTCTCTCTCTCCCCGTGTCTCCCTCTCCCCCGTGTCTCCCTCTCCCCCGTGTCTCCCTCTCCCCCGTGTCTCTCTCCCTGTGTCTCTCTCCCCGTGTCTCTCTCTCCCCGTGTCTCTCTCTCCCCGTGTCTCTCTCTCCCCGTGTCTCTCTCTCCCCCTGTCTCTCTCTCCCCGTGTCTCTCTCTCCCCGTGTGTCTCGTCTCCCCGTGTCTCTGTCTCCCCGTGTCTCTCTCTCTCTCTCACCAGATCGTGGTGAGGCAGTTTCTTGGAGTAGATTCGCATGGAGCCTTGGAACACGCGAGTGATAATGGCTGCAACAACAATAAAGGGCATGAGGAAGGGGTAGGTGAGTGGGTGAGTGGGCGAGTGGGTGAGTGAGTGAGTGGGTGAGTGAGTGAGTGGGTGAGTGGGTGAGTGAGTGGGTGAGCGAGTGAGTGGCTGAGCAAGTGAGTGACTGGGTGACTGAGCGGGTGAGTGTGTGGGTGACTGAGCGGGTGAATGCGTGGGCGAGCAAGTGAATGAGCAGGTGAGTATGAGTGAGTGGGTGAGCAAGTGAGTGAGCCAGTTAGAGAGAGCGGGTGAGTGAGCGAGTGGGTGAGCGAGCGAGCGGGTGAGTGAGCGGGTGAGTGGGCGAGTGACTGAGCGGGTAAGCGAATGGGTGACGAAGTGAGTGAGTGGGTGAATGAGTGGGTGAGTGAGTGGGTGAGTGAGCGAGCGGGTGAGCGAGTGGGTGAGTGGGTGAGTGAGTGGGTGACCGAGTGGGTGACCGAGTGGGTGAGTGGGTGAGTGAGTGGGTGACTGAGTGGGTGAGTGAGTGGGTGACTGAGCAGGTGAGCGAGTAGGTGAGCGAGTGGGTGAAGAAGTGAGTGAGTGGGTGAGCGAGCGAGTGAGTGAGCGAGCGAGCGGGTGAGCGAGCGGGTGAGCGAGTGGGTGAGTGGGAGAGTGAGTGAGCGAGCGAGTGGGTGAGTGAGCGAGTGAGTGGGTGAGTGGGTGAGTGAGCGAGTGGGTGAGTGAGTGTATGAGTGGGTGAGTGAGTGGGAGAGTGAGTGAGCGAGCGAGTGGGTGAGTGAGCGAGTGAGTGGGTGAGTGGGTGGGTGAGCGAGTGGGTGAGTGGGTGAGCGAGTAGGTGAACAAGTTGGAGAGTGGTGGACTCACACATCTTCTTGTTGCTCCCTCCCAGTGCCAGGTGCAGCGCATTCAGCAGCCAGGAGAGAAAATCAATTGGGTCTCCTGAACCCACAGCATCACCGTTACCAACAACAACATCATCAGCATCATCATCATCAGCAGCAGCATCATCATCATCGTTGTCACGATCAACATCACCGTCATCAGCATCATCATCATCACCACCACCACCACCACCACCGTCATCAGCATCATTAGTACCATCAGCACCATCATCAACCTCACTATTAGCACCACCGTCATCATCGTCATGATCAACATCACCGTCATCAGCATCATCATCGTCACGATCACCACCACCGTCATCATCATTATCATCATCGTCACGATCAACATCACCGTCATCAGCACCATCAGCACCATCATCGTCACGATCAACACCACCGTCATCACCGTCATCAGCACCATCATCATCATTATCGTCACGATCAACATCACCGTCATCAGCACCATCAGCACCATCATCATCATCGTCACGATCAACATCAGCGTCATCAGCGTCATCAGCACCATCAGCACCATCATCATCGTCATCACGATCAACATCAGCGCCATCAGCGCCATCATCATCACCGTCATCAGCACCATCAGCACCATCATCATCCTCACTATTAGCACCATCATCATCATCGTCGTCACGATCAACATCAGCGCCATCAGCACCATCATCATCCTCACTATTAGCACCATCATCATCATCGTCGCCACGATCAACATCAGCATCATCAGCACCACCATCACCATCATCATCGTCATCACCACCATCATCACCACCATCACTGTCATCGTCACCATCATCATCATCACTATCAGCAGCAGCATCATCATCGTCGTCACGATCAACATCAGCGCCATCAGCACCATCAGCACCACCATCATCCTCACTATTAGCACCATCATCATCATCGTCGTCACGATCAACATCAGCGTCATCAGCACCACCATCACCATCATCATCGTCATCACCACCATCATCACCACCATCACTGTCATCGTCTCCATCATCATCATCATCACTATCAGCAGCAGCAGCAGCATCATCATCGTCGTCACGATCAACATCAGCGCCATCACTGCCATCAGCACCATCACCATCATCGTCGTCACGATCAACATCAGCGCCATCACTGCCATCAGCACCATCACCATCACCGTCGTCACGATCAACATCAGCGCCATCAGTGCCACCAGCACCGTCATCACCAGCGCCAACCCAGAGACCCATCAGCGCCATCAGCAGTCCAAGAACGTGCTCTCACCCTGCTGCGTGATCTGGAAGCGCCTGCGGCTGGCCAGCACGACGGCCTGCAGCATCTCGTGGGGGGAGACGTGGGCCTTGAAGTTCCGAGGGTTCCACAGCTTGCGCATCAACTCGCCAAAGCGGCGGACCAGCAGGAAGGACGAGTCCCCGGAGGGGCGGCGGATCCCTCGGTAGTTGCCCTCCTCCAGGAAGTAGTTCCTCAGCGGAGGGGTGTTAGACAGAGCCTGCAGGGGGCGGCGGAGACGGGGAGAGAGAGAGAGAGACACGGGGAGAGAGAGACACGGGGAGAGAGAGACATGGGGAGAGAGAGACACGGGGGGAGAGACACGGGGAGAGAGACACGGAGAGAGACACGGGGAGAGAGAGACACGGGGAGAGAGAGACACGGGGAGAGACACGGAGAGAGAGAGAGAGACACGGGGAGAGAGAGACACGGGGAGGGAGAGACACCCACGGAGAGACACGGGGAGTGAGACACGGGGAGAGGTAGACACACGGTGAGAGAGACACGGTGAGAGAGAGACAGAGGGAGGGAGATGGAGCTAGGGAGACTGACAAACTCACTTCTGCTTTTGATTTAAAGCTTTCGTGACTGCAGTAATTCATATTCTTAGGTTTTTCGGTAAAGTCACGTTGAAGGGAAACAACAAAATAATCTTAAAATATATATAAAACAATAAAAAAATTCTCACGACGTTTCGACCATAACTCAAACGGTCGTCTTCAGGTGTGTTGGTTGCATAAACATATATATTTATGACTTTACCGAAAAAACTAAGAATATCACTTCTGCTTCTCGCGCGTTTTAGTTTGTTGGCTACGTGCGGTGCGAAACAAGCTCATCAGACGAGACGTAGCGACTAAATCTCCATTTAAAGCTTTCGTGACTGCAAGGATTCATCTTCTTTGGTTCTTTCGGTAAAGTCACCGCCACCGCAGTGAAACGAGAATAAAAAAATAAAAAAATAAGACGATAAATTCCTCACGACGTTTCGGCCACAACGCAAGCGGCCCTTCTTCAGGTGACACCTATAGAGACCCACAGAGACACCCAGAGACACCCACAGAGACACCCACAGAGACACTCACAGAGACACCCACAGAGACACACACAGAGACACTCACAGAGACACCCACAGAGACACCCACAGAGACACAGACAGAGACACTCACAGAGACACACACAGAGACACCCACAGAGACACCCACAGAGACACTCACAGAGACACACACAGAGACACCCACAGAGACACTCACAGAGACCCACAGAGACACCCACAGAGACACCCACAGAGACACACACAGAGACACTCACAGAGACACCCACAGAGACACTCACAGAGACACCCACAGAGACACACACAGAGACACTCACAGAGACACCCACAGAGACACCCACAGAGACACAGACAGAGACACTCACAGAGACACACACAGAGACACCCACAGAGACACCCACAGAGACACCCACAGAGACACCCACAGAGACACCCACAGAGACATCCACAGAGACACCCACAGAGACACCCAGAGACACCCACAGAGACACACACAGAGACACACACAGAGACACCCACAGAGACACCCACAGAGACACCCACAGAGACACTCACAGAGACCCACAGAGACACCCACAGAGACGCACAGAGACACCCACAGAGACACCCACAGAGACACCCACAGAGACACCCACAGAGACACCCACAGAAACACACACAGAGACACCCACAGAGACACACACAGAGACCCACAGAGACACCCACAGAGACACTCACAGAGACCCAGAGACACTCACAGAGACCCACAGAGACCCACAGAGACACTCACAGAGACCCACAGAGACACCCACAGAGACACACACAGAGACACCCACAGAGACACTCACAGAGACCCACAGAGACACCCACAGAGACACCCACAGAGACCCACACAGAGACTCCCACAGAGACACCCACAGAGACCCACAGAGACACCCACAGAGACACCCACAGAGACACCCACAGAGACCCACAGAGACACTCACAGAGACCCACAGAGACACCCACAGAGACACCCACAGAGACACACACAGAGACACCCACAGAGACCTACAGAGACACTCACAGAGACACCCACAGAGACACCCACAGAGACCCACAGAGACCCACAGAGACACCTATAGAAACACCCTTAGAGACACCCATAGACACACCTATAGAGACACCCATAGAGACACCCATAGAGACCCACATAGAGACACCCATAGACCCATAGAGACCCACACATAGACCCATAGAGACCCACATAGAGACACCCATAGACCCATAGAGACCCACATAGAGACACCCATAGACCCATAGAGACCCACATAGAGAGACCCATAGAGACCCACATAGAGACACCCATAGAGACCCCCCACAAAGACACCCATAGACCCATAGAGACACCCATAGAGACACCCATAGAGACACCCAGACACCCATAGAGACACACACAGAGACACACACAGAGACACCCATAGAGACACCCATAGAGACACCCAGAGACCCATAGAGACACACATAGAGACACCCATAGAGACACCCAGACACCCATAGAGACACACACAGAGACACACACAGAGACACACACAGAGACACCCATAGAGACACCCATAGAGACACCCAGAGACCCATAGAGACACACATAGAGACACCCATAGAGACACCTATAGAGACACACACAGACCCATAGAGACACCCATAGAGACACCCAGAGACCCACATAGAGACACACAAAGAGACACCCACAGAGACACCCACAGAGACACCCATAGAGACACCCACAGAGACACCCATAGAGACACCCATAGAGACACACACAGACCCATAAAGACCCACATAGAGACACCCATAGAGACACCCATAGAGACACCCATAGAGACCCACATAGATACACCCACAGACCCATAGAGACCCACATAGAGACACCCAGAGACCCATAGAGACCCACAGAGACCCATAGAGACACCCATAGAGACCCATAGAGACCCATAGAGACCCACAGAGACACCCATAGAGACACCCAGAGACACCCACAGACCCATAGAGACTCACAGAGACACCCATAGAGACACCCAGAGACCCATAGAGACACACACAGAGACACCCATAGAGACACCCATAGAGACACCCATAGAGACGCCCCATAGACCCATAGAGACACCCACAGGAGACCCCACATAGAGACCCACACAGATACACCCAGAGACCCATAAAGACACTCATAGAGACAGCCATAGACCAAGAGACACCCATAGAGAGACCCATAGAGACCCATAGAGACCCCCACAGAGACACCCACAGACCCATAGAGACCCACATAGAGACACCCATAGAGACCCCCCATAAAGACACCCATAGACCCATAGAGACACCCATAGAGACACCCAGACACCCATAGAGACACACAGAGACACACACAGAGACACCCATAGAGACACCCAGAGACCCATAGAGACACACATAGAGACACCTATAGAGACACACACAGACCCATAGAGACACCCATAGACCCATAGAGACCCACATAGAGACACCCATAGAGACACCCATAGACCCATAGAGACCCACAGAGACACCCATAGACCCATAGAGACCCACACATAGACCCATAGAGACCCACATAGAGACACCCATAGACCCATAGAGACCCACATAGAGACACCCATAGACCCATAGAGACCCACATAGAGACACCCAGAGACCCATAGAGACCCACAGAGACCCACATAGAGACACCCATAGACCCATAGAGACCCACACATAGACCCACAGCTTAGCACGGTTGGCTACGTAGGGTGTGAAAGAAGTTCAACACACACACAGCTCACTTGTAGCACCATGGTGTGGATATTGTTGCTGTTGTTGTTGTGGTGGTTGTTGTTGTGTTTGTTGTTGTGTTTGTTGTTGTGTTTGTTGTAGTTGTTGTGTTTGTTGTGGTTGTTGATGTTGTTGATGTTGTTGTTGTGTTTGTTGTTGATGTTGTTGATGTTGTTGTGTTTGTTGTTGTGGTTGTTGTTGTTGTTGTTGTTGTTGTTGTTGTGTTTGTTGTTGTTGTGTTTGTTGTTGTTGTGTTTGTTGTTGTTGTGTTTGTTGTTGTTGTGTTTGTTGTTGTTGTTGTGTTTGTTGTTGTTGTGTTGTTGTTGTTGTTTGTTTGTTGTTGTTGTGTTTTGTT
>NC_133734.1:8235217-8314258 GCF_048934315.1 Petromyzon marinus | reverse complement strand
CAACCACACACTCACCAACTCACTCAGCCGCACACTGATACAACCACACACTCACCAACTCACTCAGCCACACACTGACACAACCACACACTCACTAACTCACTCAGCCACACACTGACACAACCACACACTCACTAACTCACTCAGCCACACACTGACACAACCACACACTCACCAGCTCACTCAGCCACACACTGACACAACCACACACTCACCAACTCACTCAGCCACACACTGACACAACCATAATCGCTCAACCACACACTCACCAGCTCACTCAGCCACACACTGACACAACCACACACTCACTAACTCACTCACCCACACACTGACACAACCACACACTCACTAACTCACTCAGCCACACACTGACACAACCACACACTCACTAACTCACTCAGCCACACACTGACACAACCACACACTCACTAACTCACTCAGCCACACACTGACACAACCACACACTCACTAACTCACTCAGCCACACACTGACACAACCACACAATCGCTCAACCACACACTCACCAGCTCACTCAGCCACACACTGACACAACCACACACTCACCAACTCACTTAACCAGCCACTCATTCACTCAACCACTCACTCACTTAACTAGTCACTCACCCACTCACTCACCCACTTAACAAGCCACTTCCTCACTCAACCACTCACTCACTCACTCACCCACCTACTCACCCGCTCATTCACTTGACCAGGCATTCACTCAACCACTCACTCACCCGCCCACTTAACCAGCCACTCCCTCGCTCAACCAACCACTCATTTACCCACTCGCTTATGCGACCACTCACTCACTTAACTAGCCACTCACTCACCCACTCACTCAAACATTCACTCACTCGACCACTCACTCAACCATTTAACTAGCCACTTAACCACACTCTTACTCAACCACTCCCTCACTTATCCAGCCACTTACCCAACCACTCACTCAACCACTCACTCAACTAGCGACTCATTGTCTCTCTCTCCGTGTGTCTCTCACTCCCTGTGTCTCACTCCCCGTGTCTCTCTCCCCGTGTCTCTCTCTCTCCCTTCATGTGTCTCTTTCTCTCTTTCCCCATGTCTCTTTCTCCCCGTGTCTCTCTCTCTCCGTGTGTCTCTCATTCCCTGTGTCTCACTCCCGGTGTCTCCCCGTGTCTCTCTCTCTCTCGCAGTGTCTCTCTCCCCGTGTGTCTCTCTCTCCCCGTGTCTCCCCGTGTCTCCCCGTGTCTCTCTCTCCCCGTGTCTCCCCGTGTGTCTCTCTCTCCCCGTGTCTCCCCGTGTCTCTCTCTCCCCGTGTCTCTCTCGCCGTGTCTCTCTCTCTCCGTGTGTGTCTCATTCCCTGTGTCTCACTCCCGGTGTCTCCCCGTGTCTCTCTCTCTCTCTCGCAGTGTTTCTCTCCCCGTGTGTCTCTCTCTCCCCGTGTCTCCCCGTGTCCCCCCGTGTCTCTCTCTCCCCGTGTCTCCCCGTGTGTCTCTCTCTCCCCGTGTCTCCCCGTGTCTCCCCGTGTCTCTCTCTCCCCGTGTCTCTCTCGCCGTGTCTCTCTCTCTCCGTGTGTCTCTCATTCCCTGTGTCTCACTCCCGGTGTCTCCCCGTGTCTCTCTCTCTCGCAGTGTCTCTCTCCCCCGTGTGTCTCTCTCTCCCCGTGTCTCCCCGTGTCTCCCCGTGTCTCCCCGTGTCTCTCTCTCCCCGTGTCTCCCTGTGTGTCTCTCGCAGTGTCTCTCTCCCCGTGTGTCTCTCTCTCCCCGTGTCTCCCCGTGTCCCCCCGTGTCTCTCTCTCCCCGTGTCTCCCCGTGTCTCCCCGTGTCTCTCTCTCCCCGTGTCTCCCCGTGTCTCTCTCTCTCTCGCAGTGTCTCTCTCCCCGTGTGTCTCTCTCTCCCCGTGTCTCCCCGTGTCTCTCTCTCCCCGTGTCTCCCCGTGTCTCCCCGTGTCTCTCTCTCCCCGTGTCTCCCCGTGTCTCCCTGTGTCTCTCTCCCCCCGTGTCTCCCCGTGTCTCTCTCTCCCCGTGTCTCCCCGTGTTTCTCTCTCTCGCAGTGTCTCTCTCCCCGTGTGTCTCTCTCTCCCCGTGTCTCCCCGTGTCTCCCCGTGTCTCTCTCTCCCCGTGTCTCCCCGTGTCTCCCCGTGTCTCTCTCTCCCCGTGTCTCCCCGTGTGTCTCTCTCAGTACGTTCTGAAGCCCACCTTCACGCGTGCCCACATCGCGTCGCTGAGTGTCCAGGCGCGTCTCTCCCGCGCCTACGACGGTGCCACTTACCTGCCGGGCATCGTGGGGCTCAACAACATCAAGGCCAACGACTACGCTAACGCCGTGCTGCAGGTGGGCTCACAACAACAACAGCAACAAACACAACAACAAACACAACAACAACAAAAACAACAACAACAAACACAACAACAACAACAAACACAATAACTACAACAAACACAACAACAA
This sequence comes from Petromyzon marinus, assembly GCF_048934315.1. NCBI lineage: Eukaryota > Metazoa > Chordata > Hyperoartia > Petromyzontiformes > Petromyzontidae > Petromyzon > Petromyzon marinus. The sequence goes on along the minus strand of NC_133734.1, from coordinate 8,311,822 downwards.
ACACAACAACAACAGCAACAATATCCACACCATGGTGCTACAAGTGAGCTGTGTGTGTGTGTTGAACTTCTTTCACACCCTACGTAGCCAACCATGCTAAGCTGTGGGTCTATGTGTGGGTCTCTATGGGTCTCTGGGTGTCTCTATGTGGGTCTCTGTGGGTCTATGGGTGTCTCTTTGTGGGTCTCTATGGGTCTATGGGTGTCTCTATGTGGGTCTCTATGGGTCTATGGGTGTCTCTATGTGGGTCTCTATGGGTGTATGTGTGGGTCTCTATGGGTCTATGGGTGTCTCTGTGGGTCTCTATGGGTCTATGGGTGTCTCTATGTGGGTCTCTATGGGTCTATGGGTGTCTCTATGGGTCTATGTGTGTCTCTATAGGTGTCTCTATGGGTCTCTGGGTGTCTCTATGTGGGTCTCTATGGGTTTATGGGTGTCTCTATGTGGGTCTCTATGGGTCTATGGGTGTCTCTATGTGGGTCTCTATGGGTCTATGTGTGGGTCTCTATGGGTGTCTCTGTGGGTCTCTATGGGTCTATGGGTGTCTCTATGGGTGTCTCTATGTGGGTCTCTATGGGTCTATGGGTGTCTCTATGGGTCTATGTGTGTCTCTATAGGTGTCTCTATGGGTGTCTCTATGGGTCTCTGGGTGTCTCTGTGGGTGTCTCTATGGGGGTCTCTATGTGTGTCTCTATGGGTCTCTGGGTGTCTCTATGGGTGTCTCTGTGTGTGTCTCTGTGTGTCTCTATGGGTGTCTGGGTGTCTCTATGGGTGTCTCTATGGGTCTATGGGTGTCTTTATGGGGGGTCTCTATGGGTGTCTCTATGTGGGTCTCTATGGGTCTGTGGGTGTCTCTATGGGTCTCTATAGGTGTCTCTGTAGGTCTCTGTGGGTCTCTGTGGGTGTCTCTGTGGGTCTCTGTGGGTCTCTGTGAGTGTCTCTGTGGGTGTTTCTATAGGTGTCTCTGTAGGTCTCTGTGGGTGTCTCTGTGGGTCTCTGTGGGTCTCTGTGAGTGTCTCTGTGGGTGTCTCTGTGGGTGTCTCTGTGGGTCTCTGGGTGTCTCTGTGAGTGTCTCTGTGGGTGTCTCTGTAGGTCTCTGTGGGTCTCTGTGGGTGTCTCTGTGGGTCTCTGTGAGTGTCTCTGTGGGTGTCTCTGTGGGTGTCTCTGTGGGTCTCTGTGGGTGTCTCTGTGGGTGTCTCTGTAGGTCTCTGTGGGTGTCTCTGTGGGTGTCTCTGTGGGTCTCTGTGGGTCTCTGTGAGTGTCTCTGTGGGTGTCTCTGTGTGTGTCTCTCTGGGTGTCTCTGTGTGTGTCTCTGTGAGTGTCTTTGTGGGTGTCTCTGTGGGTGTCTCTGTGGGTCTCTGTGGGTGTCTCTGTGGGTCTCTCTGTGTGTCTCTGTGGGTCTCTCTGTGGGTTTCTCTGTGTGTGTCTGTGTGTGTCTCTGTGTGTGTCTCTGTGGGTGTCTCTGTGGGTCTCTGTGAGTGTCTCTGTGGGTGTCTCTGTGGGTGTCTCTGTGTGTGTCTCTGTGTGTGTCTCTGTGGGTGTCTCTGTGGGTCTCTGTGAGTGTCTCTGTGGGTGTCTCTGTGGGTCTCTGTGGGTGTCTCTGTGTGTGTCTTTGTGGGTGTCTCTGTGGGTGTCTCTGTGGGTCTCTGTGGGTGTCTCTGTGGGAGTCTCTGTGTGGGTCTCTGTGGGTGTCTCTGTGTGTGTCTCTGTGGGTGTCTCTGTGGGTCTCTGTGAGTGTCTCTGTGGGTGTCTCTGTGGGTCTCTGAGTGTCTCTGTGGGTGTCTCTGTGTGTGTCTCTGTGGGTGTCTCTGTGGGTGTCTCTGTGGGTCTCTGTGTGTGTCTCTGTGAGTGTCTCTGTGTGTGTCTCTGTGGGTGTCTCTGTGGGTGTCTCTTTGGGTGTCTCTGTGGGTGTCTCTGTGGGTCTCTGTGAGTGTCTTTGTGGGTGTCTCTGTGGGTGTCTCTGTGGGTCTCTGTGGGTGTCTCTGTGGGTCTCTCTGTGTGTCTCTGTGGTCTCTCTGTGTGTCTCTGTGGGTGTCTCTGTGGGTGTCTCTGTGGGTGTCTCTGTGGGTGTCTCTGTGTGTGTCTCTGTGTGTGTCTCTGTGGGTGTCTCTGTGGGTCTCTGTGAGTGTCTCTGTGGGTGTCTCTGTGGGTCTCTGTGAGTGTCTCTGTGGGTGTCTCTGTGGGTGTCTCTGTGGGTGTCTCTGTGAGTGTCTCTGTGGGTGTCTCTGTGGGTGTCTCTGGGTGTCTCTGTGGGCCTCTGTGGGTGTCTCTGTGGGTGTCTCTGTGGGTGTCTCTGTGGGTGTCTCTGTGGGTGTCTCTGTGAGTCTCTGTGGGTGTCTCTGTGTGGGTCTCTGTGTGGGTCTCTGTGGGTGTCTCTGGGTGTCTCTGTTGGTCTCTATAGGTGTCACCTGAAGAAGGGCTGCTTGCGTTGTGGCCGAAACGTCGTGAGGAATTTCATCGTCTTATTATTTTATTTTTTATTCTCGTTTCTCCGCGGTGGTGGTGACTTTACCGAAAGAACCAAAGAAGATGAATCCTTGCAGTCACGAAAGCTTTAAATGGAGATTTAGTCGCTACGTCTCGTCTGATGAGCTTGTTTCGCACCACACGTAGCCAACAAACTAAAACTCGCGAGAAGCAGAAGTGATATTCTTAGTTTTTTCGGTAAAGTCATAAATATATATGTTTATGCAAACCAACACAAATGAAGACGACCGTTTGAGTTATGGTCGAAACGTCGTGAGAATTTTTTTATTGTTTTATATATATTTTAAGATTATTTTGTTGTTTCCCTTCAACGTGACTTTACCGAAAAACCTAAGAATATGAATTACTGCAGTCACGAAAGCTTTAAATCAAAAGCAGAAGTGAGTTTGTCAGTCTCCCTAGCTCCATCTCCCTCCCTGTGTCTCTCTCTCACCGTGTCTCTCTCACCGTGTGTCTACCTCTCCCCGTGTCTCACTCCCCGTGTCTCTCCGTGGGTGTCTCTCCCTCCCCGTGTCTCTCTCTCCCCGTGTCTCTCTCTCTCTCTCCGTGTCTCTCCCCGTGTCTCTCTCTCCCCGTGTCTCTCTCTCCCCGTGTCTCTCTCCGTGTCTCTCTCCCCGTGTCTCTCCCCCCGTGTCTCTCTCTCCCCATGTCTCTCTCTCCCCGTCTCCGCCGCCCCCTGCAGGCTCTGTCTAACACCCCTCCGCTGAGGAACTACTTCCTGGAGGAGGGCAACTACCGAGGGATCCGCCGCCCCTCCGGGGACTCGTCCTTCCTGCTGGTCCGCCGCTTTGGCGAGTTGATGCGCAAGCTGTGGAACCCTCGGAACTTCAAGGCCCACGTCTCCCCCCACGAGATGCTGCAGGCCGTCGTGCTGGCCAGCCGCAGGCGCTTCCAGATCACGCAGCAGGGTGAGAGCACGTTCTTGGACTGCTGATGGCGCTGATGGGTCTCTGGGTTGGCGCTGGTGATGACGGTGCTGGTGGCACTGATGGCGCTGATGTTGATCGTGACGACGGTGATGGTGATGGTGCTGATGGCAGTGATGGCGCTGATGTTGATCGTGACGACGATGATGATGCTGCTGCTGCTGCTGATAGTGATGATGGTGATGATGGTGACGATGACAGTGATGGTGGTGATGACGATGATGATGGTGATGGTGGTGCTGATGACGCTGATGTTGATCGTGACGACGATGATGATGATGGTGCTAATAGTGAGGATGATGGTGGTGCTGATGGTGCTGATGGCGCTGATGTTGATCGTGACGACGATGATGATGCTGCTGCTGATAGTGATGATGATGATGGTGACGATGACAGTGATGGTGGTGATGATGGTGGTGATGACGATGATGATGGTGATGGTGGTGCTGATGATGCTGATGTTGATCGTGGCGACGATGATGATGATGGTGCTAATAGTGAGGATGATGATGGTGCTGATGGCGCTGATGTTGATCGTGACGACGATGATGATGATGGTGCTAATAGTGAGGATGATGATGGTGCTGATGGTGCTGATGACGGTGATGATGATGGCGCTGATGGCGCTGATGTTGATCGTGACGACGATGATGATGGTGCTGATGGTGCTGATGACGCTGATGACGCTGATGTTGATCGTGACGATGATGATGATGGTGCTGATGGTGCTGATGACGGTGATGTTGATCGTGACGATAATGATGATGATGGTGCTGATGACGGTGATGACGGTGGTGTTGATCGTGACGATGATGGTGCTGATGGTGCTGATGACGGTGATGTTGATCGTGACGATGATGATAATGATGATGACGGTGGTGGTGATCGTGACGATGATGATGCTGATGACGGTGATGTTGATCATGACGATGATGACGGTGGTGCTAATAGTGAGGTTGATGATGGTGCTGATGGTACTAATGATGCTGATGACGGTGGTGGTGGTGGTGGTGATGATGATGATGCTGATGACGGTGATGTTGATCGTGACAACGATGATGATGCTGCTGCTGATGATGATGATGCTGATGATGTTGTTGTTGGTAACGGTGATGCTGTGGGTTCAGGAGACCCAATTGATTTTCTCTCCTGGCTGCTGAATGCGCTGCACCTGGCACTGGGAGGGAGCAACAAGAAGATGTGTGAGTCCACCACTCTCCAACTTGTTCACCTACTCGCTCACCCACTCACCCACTCGCTCACCCACCCACTCACCCACTCACTCGCTCACTCACCCACTCGCTCGCTCACTCACTCTCCCACTCACTCACCCACTCATACACTCACTCACCCACTCGCTCACTCACCCACTCACCCACTCACTCGCTCACTCACCCACTCGCTCGCTCACTCACTCTCCCACTCACCCACTCGCTCACCCGCTCGCTCACCCGCTCGCTCACTCACTCGCTCGCTCACCCACTCACTCACTTCTTCACCCACTCGCTCACCTACTCGCTCACCTGCTCAGTCACCCACTCACTCACCCACTCAGTCACCCACTCACTCACCCACTCACCCACTCGGTCACCCACTCGGTCACCCACTCACTCACCCACTCACCCACTCGCTCACCCGCTCGCTCACTCACCCACTCACTCACCCACTCATTCACCCACTCACTCACTTCGTCACCCATTCGCTTACCCGCTCAGTCACTCGCCCACTCACCCGCTCACTCACCCGCTCGCTCGCTCACCCACTCGCTCACTCACCCGCTCTCTCTAACTGGCTCACTCACTTGCTCACCCACTCACTCATACTCACCTGCTCATTCACTTGCTCGCCCACGCATTCACCCGCTCAGTCACCCACACACTCACCCGCTCAGTCACCCAGTCACTCACTTGCTCAGCCACTCACTCGCTCACCCACTCACTCACCCACTCACCCACTCACTCACTCACCCACTCACTCACCCACTCGCCCACTCACCCACTCACCTACCCCTTCCTCATGCCCTTTATTGTTGTTGCAGCCATTATCACTCGCGTGTTCCAAGGCTCCATGCGAATCTACTCCAAGAAACTGCCTCACCACGATCTGGTGAGAGAGAGAGAGAGACACGGGGAGACAGAGACACGGGGAGACGAGACACACGGGGAGAGAGAGACACGGGGAGAGAGAGACAGGGGGAGAGAGAGACACGGGGAGAGAGAGACACGGGGAGAGAGAGACACGGGGAGAGAGAGACACGGGGAGAGAGACACAGGGAGAGAGACACGGGGGAGAGGGAGACACGGGGGAGAGGGAGACACGGGGGAGAGGGAGACACGGGGAGAGAGAGAAACACGGGGAAAAAGAGACACGGGGGGAGAGAGACACGGGGAGAGAGAGACACGGGGGGAGAGAGACACGGGGAGAGAGAGACACACGGGGAGAGAGAGACACGGGGGGAGAGAGACACGGGGAGAGAGAGACACGGGGAGAGAGAGACACGGGGAGAGAGAGAGAGACACGGGGAGAGAGAGACACACACGGGGAGAGAGAGACATGGGGAGAGAGAGACACGGGGGGAGAGAGACACACGGGGAGAGAGAGACACGGGGAGAGAGAGAGAGACACGGGGGGAGAGAGACACACGGGGAGAGAGAGACATGGGGAGAGAGAGACACGGGGGGAGAGAGACACGGGGAGAGAGAGACACGGGGGGAGAGAGACACGGGGAGAGAGAGACACGGGGAGAGAGAGACATGGGGAGAGAGAGACACGGGGGGAGAGAGACACGGGGAGAGAGAGACACGGGGGGAGAGAGACACGGGGAGAGAGAGACACGGGGAGAGAGAGACACGGGGAGAGAGAGACATGGGGAGAGAGACACGGGGAGAGAGAGACACGGGGAGAGAGACACAGGGAGAGAGACACGGGGGAGAGGGAGACACGGGGGAGAGGGAGACACGGGGGAGAGGGAGACACGGGGGAGAGGGAGACACGGGGAGAGAGAGAGACACGGGGAGAAAGAGACACGGGGGGAGAGAGACACACGGGGAGAGAGACACGGGGCGAGAGAGACACGGGGAGAGAGAGACACGGGGGGAGAGAGACACGGGGGGAGAGAGACACGGGGGGAGAGAGACACGGGGGGAGAGAGACACGGGGGGAGAGAGAGACACGGGGAGAGAGAGACACGGGGAGAGAGAGACACGGGGGGAGAGAGACACGGGGAGAGAGACACGGGGAGAGAGACACGGGGAGAGAGACACGGGGAGAGAGAGACACACGGGGAGAGAGAGAGACACACGGGGAGAGAGAGACATGGGGAGAGAGAGACACGGGGAGAGAGAGACACACGGGGAGAGAGAGACATGGGGAGAGAGACACGGGGGGAGAGAGACACACGGGGAGAGAGACACGGGGAGGAGAGAGACACGGGGAGAGAGAGACACGGGGGGAGAGAGACACGGGGGGAGAGAGACACGGGGGGAGAGAGACACGGGGGGAGAGAGACACGGGGGGAGAGAGACACGGGGGGAGAGAGACACGGGGGGAGAGAGACACGGGGGGAGAGAGACACGGGGAGAGAGACACACGGGGAGAGAGACACACGGGGAGAGAGACACGGGTCAGAGGGAGAGAAGTGACCTGGCCATTGTGAACCATGTCCTCTCCCACCATCTCACCTCCCTCCCTCACCTCCCCATCATCATCGTCGTCATCATCATCATCGTCGTCATCGTCGTCATCATTGTCGTCATCATTGTCGTCATCGTCGTCATCATCGTCGTCATCATCATCATCGTCATGACGTCAGAGCGTGGAGGAGAAGGAACAGCTGTGCGTGCAGGAGGAGTACCGGGAGACGGTGAGCGAGTCGCCGTTTCTCTACCTCACGCTCGACCTGCCCTCCGCTCCGCTCTACAAGGACGAGGTGGAGCAGAACATCATCCCTCAAGTGCCCCTCTTCAGCATCCTGGGCAAGTTCAACGGCGTCAGCGAGAAGGTGAGGGAGGAGTTGGCGGGTGGCAGGGGGGGAGAGAGACACGGGGGGAGAGAGAGAGACACGGGGAGAGAGAGAGAGACGCGGGGAGAGAGACACGGGGTGAGAGAGAGAGACACGTGGGGAGAGAGACACGGGGAGAGAGAGACACGGGGAGAGAGAGAGAGACGCGGGGAGAGAGACACGGGGTGAGAGAGAGAGACACGTGGGGAGAGAGAGAGACACGTGGGGAGAGAGAGAGACACGTGGAGAGAGAGACACGGAGAGAGAGACACGGAGAGAGAGACGTGGAGAGAGAGACACGGAGAGAGAGACACGGAGAGAGAGACACGGAGAGAGAGAGAGAGACACGGGGAGAGAGAGAGACACGGGGAGAGAGAGAGACACGGGGAGAGAGAGACATGGGGAGAGAGAGAGACACGTGGGGAGAGAGAGAGACACGTGGGGAGAGAGAGAGACACGTGGGGAGAGAGAGAGACACGTGGAGAGAGAGACACGGAGAGAGAGACACGGAGAGAGAGACACGGAGAGAGAGACACGGAGAGAGAGAGAGAGACACGGGGAGAGAGAGAGACACGGGGAGAGAGAGAGACACGGGGAGAGAGAGAGACACGGAGAGAGAGAGACACGGGGAGAGAGAGAGACACACGGGGAGAGAGAGAGAGACACGGGGAGAGAGAGACACGTGGAGAGAGAGACACGGGGAGAGAGAAACGTGGAGAGAGAGACACGGGGAGAGAGAGACACGGGGAGAGAGAGACACGTGGAGAGAGAGACACGTGGGGAGAGAGAGAGACACAGAGAGAGAGAGAGACACGGGGAGAGACAGACACGGGGAGAGAGAGAGACACGGGGAGAGAGAGAGACACGTGCAGAGAGAGACACGGGGGGAGAGAGACACGGGGGGAGAGAGACACGGGGGGAGAGAGACACGGGGAGAGAGACACGGGGGGAGAGAGACACGGGGAGAGAGAGAGACACGGGGAGAGAGAGAGAGAAACACGGGGTGAGAGAGAGAGACACGTGGGGAGAGAGAGAGACACGTGGGGAGAGAGAGAGACACGTGGAGAGAGAGACACGGGGAGAGAGACACAGAGAGAGAGAGAGACACGGAGAGAGAGAGACACGGGGAGAGAGAGAGACACGGGGAGAGAGAGAGAGACACAGGGAGAGAGAGAGACACGGGGAGAGAGACACGGGGAGACAGAGACACGGGGAGACAGAGACACGGGGAGACAGAGAGACACGGGGAGAGAGAGAGAGACACGGGGAGAGAGACACGGGGAGACAGAGACACGGGGAGACAGAGACACGGGGAGACAGAGACACGGGGAGACAGAGACACGGGGTGACAGAGACATGGGGACAGAGACACGGGGAGAGAGAGACACGGGGAGAGAGACACGGGCAGGTCATCGCCGCCAGCGTCAGCAGTGGAGGCGATTTCGATACGAAACTCACAAAGTCACCGGCTACGCAAATTAAAACAAAACGCTGCAGATCCACTCGCTGTGGCGCTAAGAAGCACAGCACGAGAGACAAGTCACGTGGTGGTGGTGGTGGGGGTGGTGGTGGTGGTGGGGGTGGTGGTGGGGGTGGGGGTGGTGGTGGGGGTGGTGGTGGTGGGGGTGGTGGTGGTGGGGGTGGTGGTGGGGGTGGGGGTGGTGGTGGGGGTGGTGGTGGTGGTGGTGATGGAGGCGGTGGTGGTGGGGGTGGTGGGGGTGGTGGTGGTGGTGGGGGTGGTGGTGGGGGTGGGGGTGGTGGTGGGGGTGGTGGTGGTGGGGGTGGTGGTGGTGGGGGTGGTGGTGGGGGTGGGGGTGGTGGTGGGGGTGGTGGTGGTGGTGGTGATGGAGGCGGTGGTGGTGGGGGTGGTGGGGGTGGTGGTGGTGGTGGGGGTGGTGGTGGGGGTGGGGGTGGTGGTGGGGGTGGTGGTGGTGGTGGTGGGGGTGGTGGTGGTGGTGGGGGTGGTGGTGGTGGTGGTGGTGGGGGTGGGGGTGGTGGTGGTGGGGGTGGTGGTGGGGGTGGGGGTGGCGGTGGTGGCGGTGGTGGAGGTGGTGGCGGTGGTGGCGGTGGTTGCGGTGGTGGTGGAGGTGGTTGTGGAGGTGGTGGAGGTGGTGGTGGTGATGGAGGTGGTGGTGGTGGTTGTGGTGGTGGTGGAGGTTGTGGTGGTGGTTGTGGAGGTGGTGGAGGTGGTGGTGGTGGTGGTGGTGGTGATGGAGGCGGTGGTGGTGGTGGTGGAGGTGGTGGTGGTGATGGAGGCGGTGGTGGTTGTGGTGGTGGTGGAGGTTGTGGTGGTGGTTGTGGAGGTGGTGGAGGTGGTGGTGGTGGTGGTGGTGGTGGTGATGGAGGCGGTGGTGGTGGTGGTGGTGGTGGAGGTGGTGGCGGTTGTGGCGGTGGTGGCGGTGATGGCGGTGGTGGTTGTGGTGGTGGTGGCGGTGGTGGTTGTGGAGGCGGTGGCGGTGGTGGTGGAGGCGGTGGTTGTGGAGGTGGAGGTGGTGGTTGTGGTGGTGGTGGTGGAGGTTGTGGAGGTGGTGGTGGTGGTGGTGGAGGTGGTTGTGGTCATCGCGTGCCACGCTGACGAGCGAGAGAGGGACAGAGACCGATGGAGCGAGAAATCTCTTGTTGCATCTTTCATTTAAAAACGCTCCGGGGCGGAGGGGTGTGGGGGGTTTAACAATAACAACATGATGAACGCAGCCAAGTGCCGACCACACCGAGCATCTTCCTGTTCCTCTGATCATCTCTCCCTCTCCCCTTGTCTCTCACCGCCCCCGCCCACCGCTGTCCCCGCCAAGGAGTACAAGACTTACAAGGAGAACTTTCTCAAGAGGTTTCAGATCACCCGCCTGCCGCCATTCCTCATCTTCTACATCAAGCGCTTCACCAAGAACAACTTCTTTGTGGAGAAGAACCCCACCATCGTCAACTTCCCCATCACGTGCGTCGCCCGCTCGCTCGCTCGCTCGCTTAACCCGCTCACTCACTCGCCCACTCGCTCGCTCACCCGCTCACTCGCTCGCTCACCCGCTCACTCACTCGCCCGCTCATTCGCTCACCCGCTCACTCGCTCGGTCACCCGCTCACTCGCTCGCTCACCCGCTCATTCGCTCGCTCACTCACTCGCTCACTCACTCGCCCAGTCACTCGCTCACCCGCTCACTCATTCGCCCGCTCATTCGCTCACCCACTCATTCGCTCACCCGCTCACCCACTCATTCGCTCACCCGCTCACCCACTCACTCGCTCGCTCACCCGCTCACTCACTCGCTCATTCGCTTGCTCATTCGCTCGTCCACCCGCTCAGCCATCCGATCAATCATTCACTCACCCACTCGCTCACCCGCTCATTTGCTCACTCACTCGCCCACTCACTCGCTCACCCGCTCATTTGCTCACTCGCCCACCCGCTCGCCCGCCCGATCACCCGTCCGCTCGTTCGCTCACTCGTCCACTCACCCCCTCGCTCACCCGCCCGCTCGCTCACCCGCTCGCTCGCTCACTTATTCACTCACCCTGTCCTTCGCCCGCTCGCTCATTCACCTACTTGCTCACCCGCCCACTCGTTCACTCGCTCATTCACTCACCCATTCGCTCGCCCGCCCGCTCGTTCACTCACTCGTCCACCCGCCCGCTTGCTCACCCGCCCGCTCACTCACTCGTTCGCTGGCTCACTCACCTACTCGCTCGCTCACCCGCTCGACCACTTACTCCTGCACCTAACTCGCTCATGATGCCACATAGACCCACTCGCTCACCCGCTAACTCACCCACTGTGCTCACCGACTCACTCATGCAGTCAATCACCTACTCACTCACTCACTCACCTACTCATACACTCACTCACCCACTCACTCACTCACCCACTAACTCATACACTCACTCATACACTCACTCACTCATACACTCACTCACCCACTCACTCACTCACCCACTAACTCATACACTCACTCATACACTCACTCACTCACTCATACACTCACTCACTCATAAACTCACTCACTCATACACTCAGTCACTCACTCATACACTCACTCACCCACCCACTCACTCACCCACTAACTCATACACTCATACACTCACTCACTCACTCATACACTCACTCACTCACTCATACACTCACTCACTCACTCACCCACTCAGTCACTCACCCACTAACTCATACACTCAATCATACACACACTCACTCACTCATACACTCACTCACTCAGTCACTCACCCACCCACTCACTCACCCACTAACTCATACACTCACTCACCCACCCACTCACTCACTCACCCACTAACCCATACACTCACTCATACACTCACTCACTCATACACTCACTCACTCATACACTCACTCACTCATACACTCACTCACCCACTCAGTCACTCACCCACTAACTCATACACTCACTCATACACACACTCACTCATACACTCACTCACCCACCCACTCACTCACTCACCCACTAACTCATACACTCACTCATGCACTCACTCACCCACCCACTCACTCACTCACCCACTAACTCACTCACTCATACACTCACCCACTCACTCACTAAGTAGTTGATCACCAACTCACTTTCTCTCTAACCCACTCACCGAAACTTTCACCTTCTCGGTCGATCACTCGGTCACTCACCCATTCATCCATTTCACTCGTTGGTCAACTGCTCGCTCACTGGTCCACTCGCCCAGTTACCCATTCACTCACCTACTCAGCCGTTCATTCACTGGTGCAATCACCCATTCACGGTGAGTGAGCGAGTGGGTGAGTGAGCGTTGAGTGAGCGAATGAGTGAGTGAATGAGTGAGTGCATGAGTGAGCGTGTGAGTGGGTGAGTGGGTGAGTGAGTGTGTGAGTGAATGACTGAGCATGTGAGTGAGTGACTGTGTGAGTGTGAGTGAATGAGTTAGCGTGTGAGTGAGTGAATGAGTGTGTGAGTGAGTGAATGAGTGAGCATGTGAGTGAGTGAATGAGTGAGTGAGTGAATGAGCGTGTGAGTGAGTGAATGAGTGAGTCAGTGAATGAGCGTGTGAGTGAGTGAATGGGTAAGCATGTGAGTGAGTGAATGAGTGTGTGAGTGAATGAGTGAGTGAGTGAGCGTGTGAGTGAATGAGTGAGTGAATGAGTGAGCATCTGAATGAGTGAATTAGTGTGAGTGAATGAGCGTTTGAGTGAGTGGGCGAGCAAGTGAGTGAGTGGGTGAGCGAGTGAGTGGGTGTGTGAGTGAGTGAGTGAATGAGTGAGCATGTGAGTGTGAGTGAGTGAGTGAGCGTGTGAGTGAGTGAGTGAGCGTGTGAGTGAGTGGGTGGGTGAGCGAGTCAGTGAGTGAGTGTGTGTGAGTGAGTGAGTGTATGAGTGAGTGAGTGTGTGACTGAGTGTATGAGTGAGTGTATGAGTGAGTGAGTGTGTGAGTGAGTGTGAGTGAGTGTATGAGTGAGTGAGTGTATGAGTGTATGAGTGAGTGAGTGTATGAGTGTATGAGTGAGTGAGTGTGTGAGTGAGTGAGTGTGTGAGTGAGTGAGTGAGAGTGTATGAGTGAGTGTATGAGTGAGTGAGTGTATGAGTGTATGAGTGAGTGTGTGAGTGAGTGTATGAGTGAGTGTGTCAGTGAGTGTGTGAGTGAGTGTGTGAGTGAGTGAGTGAGTGTGTGAGTGTATGAGTGTATGTGTGAGTGAGTGTGTGAGTGTATGAGTGAGTGTGTGAGTGTATGAGTGAGTGAGTGTATGAGGGAGTGAGTGTATGTGTGAGTGAGTGTGTGAGTGAGTGTGTGTGTGAGTGAGTGTGTGAGTAAGTGTGTGAGTAAGTGTGTGAGTGAGTGTGTGAGTGAGTGAGCGACGCACTGACCGATCACAGGAACGTGGATCTGCGTGAGTATCTGTCGGAGGAGGTGCAGGCCCAGCACGCCCACACAACGTACGACCTCATCGCCAACATCGTCCATGACGGACGACCAGGGGAGGGCAACTACCGGGTTCACATCCAGCACCACGTACGTCACACACACACTCACTTAAACACTTACTTACACACTCACACACACACTCACTTACACACTCAGTCACTCACACACACTCACACTCACTTACACACTCACACACTCAGTCACTCACACACTCACTCACACACTCAGTCACTCACACACTCAGTCACTCACACACTCAACAACAACAACAACCGCCATTCGCCACTAAGTGGCGGTGACGTCACCACAACGTGTGTGCCAGGCTATGTGCACCCTGAGGCCACGTGAAGTGTCGAACGCCTGCTGGCAGGAGGTCACGGGGCAGACCCAGGTGCCACGGGTCGACTGAATGAGATGACTGGCTGATGCACAACCTGTGCCCCCTTCTGTGCCAACCTGCTGTGCTTTAGCCACCCGGCGCTCCGCTCGTTGTTGTGAGCGTCGCTCCTCCGCCCTCCGTTGTTGTTGGAGAGCGACTACCTCCAACTGCCCAGTAGCATCCTTCACAAGCCTCCTCCACAGAGGCCGATCTTGACACCGCTGGTACCAGTCATCGGCAAGTCCACTCAGCTCCACGTCCTCCTGTACCACATCACTCCATCTCTTCTCTAGCCCGTGCCGCGCCTGCTTAGCCCCCTCAATCCGGCCGAACAAAAGCTGTTTCGGCATGCGGTGGCTGGGCATGCGGGCTACATGACCCAGCCATCGCAGCCTTGCCCGCCGGAGGAGCTCACCGATGGGACCTTGCCCAGATCTTTCAAGGATTTGTGAGCTCCTCACACAATCCCGTCTGGTTAAACCCAGGATGGATCGTAGGCAGGCCAGCCTAAATGTTTCTAACCGGCGAAGATGTTCCATTGGGGGGGTCCACGTTTCGCAAGCGTAGAGAAGTGAGGGAATGACCGTGGCCAAGAAGACCCGAAGCTTAGTGCGGAGCGACAGACCAGGTAGCTTCCACACAGCGTTACGCAACCGATGAAAATATATTGCCGCTCGACTGATTCGGAGTGAGACCTCTGCTGTTAAACTGGAGCCAGTCATAAGCACACTGCCCAGGTATGGGAAACTCTCCACTCTCTCCACAACTGCCCCATCACCGATTGGGAGTTGTGGGGGTGGAGTGTCCGATGGTACAAAATACCCAGGCAGGTGCTTAGTTTTGGTGGGGCTGATGGTAAGGCCCCATCTCTTAGTTGCACGCTCCAGTCTCAGCAGCAGCGTCTCCAACTCCTCCTCTGAATGAGCAGCTATTACCAAATCATCGGCATACATAACATGGTTGAGCAATAGGGAGCCATCCCTTGACCGCACCCGGGCATCGATTAGCCTCCCATTATATCTGTACCATATGGAGATTCCCCCGGTACAGCTATTGAAGGCTTCACGAACTACGTGGTCAAAATAGATGTTAAATAATGTGGGAGCCAGAGGACATCCCTGTCGCACCCCAAGGTGTACAGGGAATGGCTCTGACTCCCGGCCACGTAGTTTTACCCGGGCCCGCTCACCATCATGAAGGTCCTTAATGATCGTGAGCAGAGGGTCAGGTACTCCAAAAGCACGAAGAACGACCCAGAGCCCAGGCCTACTGATGGTATCATAGGCCTTGACCAGGTCAATACAGCAGAGATGTAGGTCTTGTTGGAATTCCCTACACCTCTGCTGTAGCAGACGGACAGAAAATATGGCATCTGTGCAGGACCGCCCTTTCCTGAAACCGCATTGGGGCTCCGCAAGCCTCTCCTCAGCGTGCCTGGCAAGGCGATGCTGAATAATCCTTGCCAGGACCTTTCCCGGCACACTGAGGAGTGAGATGCCCCTGTAGTTGTTACAGTCTGTGCGGTCCCCCTTCTTAAAAAGGGGGACCACCAGGGCATCCTTCCAATCCTGCGGAACCCGTCCAGTGGTCCAGACTGTTGTTATGATGTCATATAGGGCAGTTTGTGCACAAACGCCACCCTCCCTCAGCATTTCGCTTGGGAGACCATCTCTGCCCGCTGCCTTTCCTGGTCTCAGACTCCGGATCGCCTTCAGTACTTCCTCAACAGATGGCACCTCAGCCAGCCACTCACAGGGGGTGACTTCTTCCAATATTTGAGGCACCGCAGCCTCAGCAGGGTCATCCTCACTTTGTGCCACGATGTTTTCCTGGCTGAGGGATTTTCCCTCCCCCAGGACCTCACAGAAATGCTCAGCAAATCTGCAAACCTGTTCCTGGGGGTCGGAGATTGGATCACCGTTTTTTCCCCTAATGATGGTAATAGGTGTGGCGCTGCAGGTTACTTTTTTGATGGAGTTAAATAGAGATTTGTGATCACGGGCCACTGAGGCAGACTCCATCTCCTCGGCAACCCGCGACCACCACTCATCCTTGCAGCGCCTCACGGCTCTCCGAACCTCTGAGCGAAGGCTGCGGTAAGCCTCATTCTCTGATGTGGGATTCTGTAGCCGATGACAGTGAGCCTGTCGCTTTTTCTCAACCATCCTAAACACCTCCTCTGTCAGCCAAGGTCTCTGGGGAGGTCTGGACCGCGTACCTAAAGCAGCCATTGCAGCTGCATGAGTCACAGTCCTAAACCTCGCCCATTTACCCTCGACATCAGGAGGAGTCGGGGACGATGCCAATCCCACCCGCAAGCGATGATGAAATTCTCGCTTGCAACTTTCATCAGATAACTGAGACCAGGCCACTTTAGGTCGGAATGGAGTCCTGGGTGTACACCCACCACCGGAGCGGAAGAATGGCAGGCGCATCTTACAGATGACAAGTCGATGGTCAGAGGGCAGATCAGCTCCACGGTAGGTCCTGGTCTCAAGGACATGGGCTCGCATCCGCTGGTCTGTCACTATGTAGTCCAGCAGATGTTCTTGCTTGGACCCGGCATGCATCCATGATGTTGTGTGGATGTGCCGATGCCAGAACAGCGTGTTGGTAATTACAAGCCCATGGGCTGCACAAAAATCTAGCTGCCTCTTACCGTTGTTATTGAGCTGATCTGGCCCATGCCCTCCAATCACTCCAGACCAGGTGCCAGTATCATGACCAACTCGGGCATTGAAGTCACTCGACATGATGACTCTATCCCGAGGGGCCACTTTAGCCAGCACCTGTGACAGGAGGTCATAGTAGTCATCTGACTCATCGGCTTTGCCTGCATCCCTCCACGGATGTTCATCTTCGGTGGGGGCATAAGTAACCATGACCACCATTCCTCGCCTCCGGTTGATGGGAAGGCGAGCCCAAAGTAGCCTGGGGCTTACAGCTTCCCACACCTCACCGCCACGCTCCCACGCCCCCTTCATTCTTTTGTTCAAAAGAAGAGCCACACCCTGTTGTTTGGCAGTCTGCTGCCCCGAGTAGAGGACTGTCCACCCCTCATGGTGGCAGGAGCCAGAGGCGATCCACCGGACCTCCTGAATACCGCATAGATCCATGCGGTACCGGTCCAGCTCCCGACAGAGGAGTGGCAGCCTCTCCTCCGCAGTGAGCGTTCGAACATTCCACGTGGCCACCCGTAGTGGCTTTTCGTTGTTTCTGGAGTAGCCCCGAGGGTAGGTATTCAATCTATTGGCTCCGCCAATTGTGGTTTGGCCAGGAGACGTCATAGACGCCTGGCCCCCCGGGGCCTCCGGCACAAGCTTATTAGTTACATATTTCAGTTTAACTCGTGGTTTTGTGGTAATTAATTGAAGGTGGAGGGGTTACCAGCCCCTCGCACCCGTCCAGAGCCCCCGTTTAGCCCCTGTGGTGGACACATATGCCATGAGGGGAGGAGCCAATCAAAATTGGATCTCCCCCCACAGCACTGTCCACGACAGAGTTGCCCGTCCGGCACCGCGAGGAGGTAGGGGGTTGTTTTGCCGGATACACTCACACACACACTCAGTCACTCACACACTTACACACTCACACACTCACTCACACACACACTCACTCGCTCACTCACACGCTCAATCATTCACTCACTCACTCACTTGCTCGCCCACCCACCCACTCACACGCTCACTCACTCATTCACTTACACACTCATTCACTCACTCGCTCTCTCACACACTCACTCGCTCACTCATACACTCACACACCCACTCAGTCACTCACATACTCACACACTCACTCATTCACTCACACACTCATATACTCACACACTCACTCACTCACACACTCACTCGCTCACTCACACACTCGCTCACTCACTCACTCGCTACTTAGTCACTCACACACTCACTCACTCACTCGCTACTCACTCTCACACACTCGCACACTTACACACACGCACACTGTGTGTGTATCTGTGTGTGTATCTCTGTGTGTGTCTCTGCGTGTGTATCTCTGTGTGTATATCTCTGTGTATATCTCACTGTGTATCTCTCACTCTGTATCTCTCTGTGTGTATCTCTGTGTGTGGATCTCTCACTGTGTATCTCTCTATGTGTATCTGTGTATCTCTGTGTGTATATCTCTGTGTGTGTATCTGTGTGTGTATCTCTCCGTGTGTATCTCTGTATCTCTGTGTGCATCTCTCTGTGTGTATCTCTGTGTGTGTGTATCGCTGTATGTATATCTATGTGTGTATATCTCTGCGTGTATATCTCTTTGTGTCTGCGTGTATATCTCTGCGTGTGTGTCTGTGTGTGTATCTCTGTGTGTCTCTGTGTGTATCTCTATATCTCTGTGTGTATCTGTGTATCTCTGTGTGTATCTGTATATCTATGTGTGTATCTGTGTGTATCTCTGTGTATATCTCTGTGTATCTCTGTGTGTATCTCTGTATATCTCTGTAGATCTCTGTGTGTATCTCTGTGTGTATCTCTGTGTATCTCTGTGTGCATCTCTGTATATCTCTGTGTGTATCTCTGTGTGTATCTCTGTGTGTATCTCTGTGTATCTGTGTATCTCTGCGTGTGTATCTCTGTGTATCTCTGTGTGTGTATCTGTGTATCTCTGTGTATCTCTGTGTGTATCTCTGTGTGTGTATCTCTGTGTGTATCTCTGTGTGTGTATCTCAGTGTGTATCTCTGTGTATATCTCTGTGTATATCTCTGTATATATCTCTATATATCTCTGTATATATCTCTATGTGTATCTCTGTGTGTATCTCTGTGTATATCTCTGTTTGTATCTCTGTATCTCTGTGTGTATCTCTGTGTGTATCTCCGTATATATCTCCGTGTGTGTATCTTTGTATATCTGTGTGTGTATCTCTGCGTGTGTATCTCTGTGTGTATCTGTGTGTATCTCTGTGTGTATCTGTATATATCTATGTGTGTATCTCTGTGTGTATCTGTGTATATCTCTGTGTGTGTATCTCTGTGTGTATCTGTATATATCTGTGTGTATCTCTGTGTATATCTCTGTGTGTATCTCTGTATATCTCTGTGTATCTGTGTATCTCTGTGTGTATCTCTGTGTATATCTCTGTATATCTGTGTGTATCTGTATGTGTCTCTGTATATCTCTGTATAAATCTGTGTGTATCTCTGTGTGTATCTGTAAATATCTCTGTATATATCTCTGTGTGTATCTCTGCGTGTGTGTATCTCTGTGTATCTCTGTATATATCTCTGTGTGTATCTCTGTGTGTATCTCTGTGTATCTCTGTATATATCTCTGTATATATCTCTGTGTGTGTATCTCTGTGTGTATCTGTGTGTATCTGTGTGTATCTCTGTGTATCTCTGTATATATCTGTATATATCTCTGTGTGTGTATCTGCGTGTATCTCTGTGTGTGTATCTCTGTATATATCTCTGCGTTTGTATCTCTGTATGTATCTCTGTGTGTATCTCTGTGTATCTCTGTGTGTATCTGTGTGTATCTCTGTGTATCTCTGTATATCTCTGTGTGTATCTGTGTGTATCTGTATATATCTCTGTATATATCTCTGTAAATATCTCTGTGTGTGTATCACTGTGTGTATCTCTGCGTGTGTGCGCGTAGGGAGCTGGCAAGTGGTACGAGTTGCAGGATCTGCACGTGTCTGACATCCTGCCACAGATGATCACGCTGTCGGAAGCGTACATACAGGTGACGCGCACACAGACAAAGATCCCCCAGGTAGCCTTGGCATGCTGTGTAGGGGCAGGTGCTGTGAGTAGTAGCGAGTAGCAGTGTCTACGTACATACAGGTGACGCGCACACAGACAAAGGTCCCCCAGGTAGCCTTGGCATGCTGTAGGGGCAGCCTCTTGGCAGGCTGTAGGGGCAAGTGCTGTGAGTAGTAGCGAGTAGCAGTGTCTATGTACTACACACACCACACACAGACAAAGGTCCCCCGTGTAGCCTCTATCAGTCTGTAGGGGCAAGTGCTGTGAGTAGCAAGTAGCAGTGTCTATGTACATACAGGTGATGCGCACACAGACAAAGATCCCCCAGGTAGCCTTGGCATGCTGTGTAGGGGCAGGTGCTGTGAGTAGTAGCGAGTAGCAGTGTCTACGTACATACAGGTGACGCGCACACAGACAAAGGTCCCCCAGGTAGCCTTGGCATGCTGTAGGGGCAGCCTCTTGGCAGGCTGTAGGGGCAAGTGCTGTGAGTAGTAGCGAGTAGCAGTGTCTATGTACTACACACACCACACACAGACAAAGGTCCCCCGTGTAGCCTCTTGGCAGGCTGTAGGGGCAAGTGCTGTGAGTAGCAAGTAGCAGTGTCTATGTACATACAGGTGACGCGCACACGGACAAAGGTCCCCCAGGTAGCCTTGACATGCTGTAGGGGCAAGTGCTGTGAGTAGTAGCGAGTAGCAGTGTCTATGTACTACACACACCACACAGACAAAGGTCCCCCAGGTAGCCTTGACATGCTGTAGGGGCAAGTGCTGTGAGTAGCGAGTAGCAGTGTCTATGTACTACACACACCACACAGACAAAGATCCCCCAGGTAGCTTGTTGGCAGGCTGTAGGGGCAAGTGCTGTGGATAGCGAGTAGCAGTGTCTATGTACTACACACACCACACAGACAGAGGTCCCCCAGGTAGCCTTGACATGCTGTAGGGGCAAGTGCTGTGAGTAGTGAGTAGCAGTGTCTATGTACTACACACACCACACAGACAAAGATCCCCCAGGTAGCCTTGACATGCTGTAGGGGCAAGTGCTGTGAGTAGTGAGTAGCAGTGTCTATGTACTACACACACCACACAGACAAAGGTCCCCCAGGTAGCCTTGACATGCTGTAGGGGCAAGTGCTGTGAGTAGCGAGTAGCAGTGTCTATGTACTACACACACCACACAGACAAAGCTACCCCGTGTAGCCTTAACAGTCTGTAGGGGCAAGTGCTGTGAGTAGCGAGTAGCAGTGTCTATGTACTACACACACCACACAGACAAAGATCCCCCAGGTAGCCTCTAGCAGACTGTAGGGGCAAGTGCTGTGGATAGCGAGTAGCAGTGTCTATGTACTGCACACACCACAGAGACTCACAGATTGGCACGGGTGGCTACGTACGGTGCGACAGACGTTGAACACGCATAACGTCATGTCTGTGATTGTCTTCTCAGATCTGGCATGGAGACCCACAGAGACCCATAGACACCCAGACCCACAGAGACACCCACAGAGACACCCACAGAGACCCATAGACACCCAGACCCACAGAGACACCAACAGAGACACCCAGACCCACAGAGACCCACAGAGACACCCACAGAGACACCCAGACCCACAGAGACACCCACAGAGACCCACAGAGACACCCACAGAGACACCCACAGAGACACCCACAGAGACACCCACAGAGACACCCACAGAGACACACACAGAGACACCCACAGAGACACCCACAGACACACCCACAGAGACACCCACACAGACACCCACAGAGACACCCACAGAGACACCCACAGAGACACCCGCAGAGACACCCGCAGAGACACCCGCAGAGACACCCACAGAGACCCACAGAGACACCCACAGAGACACCCACAGAGACACCCACAGAGACACTCACAGAGACACCCACAGAGATACCCACAGAGACACCCACAGAGACACCCACAGAGACACCCACAGAGACCCATAGACACCCACAGAGACACCCACAGAGACACCCACAGAGACACACACAGAGACACACAGAGACACCCACAGAGACACCCACAGAGACACCCACAGAGACACCCACAGAGACACACACAGAGACACCCACAGAGACACACAGAGACACCCACAGAGACACACACAGAGACACCCACAGAGACACCCACAGAGACACCCACAGAGACACCCACAGAGACACCCACAGAGACACCCACAGAGACACACACAGAGACACACACAGAGACACACACAGAGACACACACACAGAGACACCCACAGAGACACACACAGAGACACCCACAGACACCCACAGACACCCACAGAGACACCCACAGAGACACCCACAGAGACACACACAGAGACACACACAGAGACACACACAGAGACACACACAGAGACACACCCACGTGTAACGTCATGTCTGTGATTGTCTTCTCAGATCTGGCAGAGACGTGAAGAGAGCACGGAGAGTGGAGGAGCCTAAAGGGACTCACTCATTCATTCACTCATTCACTCATTCATTCACTCATTCACTCACTCATTCACTCATTCACTCATTCACTCACTCATTCACTCACTCATTCACTCACTCACTCATTCACTCATTCATTTACTCACTCATTCACTCACTCATTCACTCACACACGCATTCACTCACTCATTCACTCATTCATTCACTCACTCATTCACCCACACACTCACTCACACACTCATTCACTCACTGACTCATTCACTCACTCACTGACTAACTCACACACTCACTCATTCACTCACTCACTGACTCACTCATTCACTCACTCACCCACTCACTCACTCATTCACTCACCCACTCACTGACTCACTCACTCACTCACTGACTCACTCACTCACCCATTCACCCACTCACTGACGCACTCATTCACTCACTCACACACTCACTCACTCATTCACTGACTCACTCACTCACTGACTCACCCACTCACTCACACACTCACTGACTCACTCATTCACTCACTCACTGACTCACTCATTCACCCACTCACTGACTCACTCACCCACTCACTCACTGACTCACTCATTCACTCACTCACTGACTCACTCACTCATTCACTCACTCTCACCCATTCACCCACTCACACACTCATTCACTCACTCACTGACTCACTCATTCACTCACACACTCACTCACTCATTCACTCACTCACTGACTTACTCACTGACTCACTCACTCATTCACTGACTCACTCACTAACTCACTCACCCACTCACTCACACACTCACCCACTCACTCACCCACTCACTCACACACTCACTCACTGACTCACTCACTGACTCACTCACCCACTCACTCACACACTCACTGATTCACTCAATGAGGCACTCACTGACTCACTCACACACTCACTCACTGACTCACCCACTGACTCACTCACACACTCACTCACTGACTGACTCACCCACTCACTCACCCACTGACTCACTCACCCACTCACTCACACACTCACCCACTCACTCACCCACTGACTCACTCACACGCTCGCTCACTCACCCACACACTCGCTCAAGCGCTCACTCGCTCGTTCACTCACTCACTGATTCACCCACTCGCTTGCTCACTCACTGACTCACTCGCTCACTTACTCACTCACCCACTTACTCACTCACTCACCCACTTACTCACTCACTCACCCTCTCACTCACTGACTCAGCCACTCACCCGCTCACTCAATCACTCACACACTCGCTCATACACTCACCAGCTCACTCACGCACTCGCCCACCCATTCACTCACACACTCGCTCACCCACTCACTCACCCACTGACTCACCCACTCATTCACCCACCCACTCACTCACTCACCCACCCACTCACCCACTCATTCACCCACTCACTCTCACACTCACCCACTCACTCACACACTCACACTCACTCACACACTCACACACACACTCACACACACTCTCATACTCACTCACACGCTCACTCTATCACTCACACTCTCACACACCCATCCACACACTCACCCACTCACTTACCCACTCATCCACTCACTCTAAAACTCTCACACATTCCATCACGTACAAAGTTCCCCCCTATAGCCTTAACAGAATGTCGGGGCAAGTGCTGTTATCGAACAGGCGTACGCACACACAACAACAGCCCTCACCACGACACTTGTGCCAGGCTATGTGCACCTTGAGGCCACGTGAAGTGTCGAACGCCCGCTGGCAGGAGGTCACGGGGCAGACCCAGCAGGTGCCACGGGTCGACTGACTGAGATGACTGGCTGATGCACCACCTGTGCCCCCTACTGTGCCAACCTGCTGTGCTTTAGCCACCCGGCGCTCCGCTCATTGTTCTGAGCGTCGCTCCTCCGCCCTCCGTTGTTGTTGGAGGGCGACTGCCTCCAACTGCCCAGTAGCGTCCTTCACGAGCCTCCTCCACAGAGGCCGATCTTGACACCGCTGGTACCAGTCATCGGCAAGTCCTCTCACTGACTCACTCACTGACTCACTCACTGACACACACTCATTCACTAACTCACTCACTGACTCGCCCACACACTCGCTCACACACTCGCTCACTCACTCACCCACTCATTCACCCACTCGCTGACTCACTGACACACACTCATTCACTCACTCATTCACTGACTCACCCACTCACACACTCGCTCACTCACCCACTCACTGACTCACTCATTCACTCACCCACTCACTCACTGACTCACTCATTCACTCACCCACTCACTGACTCACTCAACCACTCACCCATTCACTGACGCACTCATTCACTCACACTCACCCATTCACTCACTCATTCACTCGCTGACTCACTGGCTCACTCGCCAACTCACACTTCATTTGAGGCTGAGTCGACCTAGGGGATGCCCGAGGACAGGTCCCAGATAAGCGCCCTGTGAAGGCTACCGGGGCTGTGGCCCAGCCGTCTTTGTCTCACCCAGACTACTACTACACACCGCTAGGCAGCAGCAGCAGGTAGCTGCAGTTGAGGCCGGGTCGACCTAGGGGAGGCCCAGCACCGATTGGGATGACCGTCACTGCTGGTAGTGGTGATGGTGGTGGTGGTGCTGCTGGTGGTGGTGCCGCTGGTGGTGGTGGTGGTGATGCTGGTGGTGATGATGTTGGTGGTGGTGGTGGTGATGGTGGTGGTGCTGGTAATGGTGGTGGTGATGGTGGTGCTGCTGCTGCTTGTGGTGGTGCTGGTAATGGTGGTGGTGATGGTGGTGGTGGTGATGGTGGTGGTGCTGCTGGTGGTGGTGGTGCTGCTGGTGGTGGTGATGGTGGTGCTGGCCATGAGTGAGGATCGAGCTCCCGTACCCTGCGATTCTCCGGTCTACCGTCCTGACGTCGTTCCTGTAGTTCTGTAAAGGATCTCGCACCAATAAAAGAGGCAGTGAATATCAATAGGTGTCACCTGGTCACAGTGAATCTCAATGGGTGTCACCTGGTCACAGTGAATATCAATGGGTGTCACCTGGTCACAGTGAATCTCAATGGGTGTCACCTGGTCACAGTGAATATCAATGGGTGTCACCTGGTCACAGTGAATATCAATGGGTGTCACCTGGTCACAAGGTGAATCTCAATGGGTGTCACCTGGTTACACAGTGAATCTCAATGGGTGTCACCTGGACATACAGAGTGAATCTCAATGGGTGTCACCTGGTTACACAGAGAGAGTGAATCTCAATGGGCGTCACGTGGTCACACAGTGAATCTGAATGGGTGTCACCTGGTCACACAGTGAATCTCAATGGGTGTCACCTGGTTACACAGAGAGAGTGAATCTCAATGGGTGTCACCTGGACACACAGAGAGTGAATCTCAATGGGTGTCACCTGGTTACACACTGAGAGTGAATCTCAATGGGTGTCACCTGGACACACAGAGAGAGTGACTTAATGGGTGTCACCTGACCACAGAGAGAGAGAGAGTCATTCTCAATGGGTGTCACCTGGTCACACAGTGAATCTCAATGGGCGTCACCTGGACATACAGAGAGTGAATCTCAATGGGTGTCACCTGGTTACACATAGAGAGTGAATCTCAATGGATGTCAACTCGTCACACAGAGATCGTGAATCTCAATGGGCGTTACCTGGACACAGAGAGTGAATCTCAATGGGTGTCACCTGGTTACGTCAGAGAGAGTGAATCTCAATTGGTGTCACCTGGACACACAGAGATATTGAATCTCAATGGGTGTCACCTGGTCACACAGTGAATCTTAATGGGTGTCACCTCGTCACACAGTGAATCTCAATGGGTGTCACCTGGTCACAAGGTGAATCTCAATGGGTGTCACCTGGTTACACAGAGAGAGTGAATCTCAATGGGTGTCACCTGGACATACAGAGAGTGAATCTCAATGGGTGTCACCTGGTTACACAGAGAGAGTGAATCGCAATGGGTGTCACCTGGTCACACAGTGAATCTTAATGGGTGTCACCTCGTCACACAGTGAATCTCAATGGGTGTCACCTGGTTACACAGAGAGAGTGAATCTCAATGGGTGTCACCTGGTTACACAGAGTGAATCTCAATGGGGTGTCAAGTGGTTTCACAGAAAGAGTGAATCTCAATGACTGTCACCTGGTCACACAGAGAGAGTGAATCTCAATGGGTGTCACCTGGTTACACAGAGAGAGTGAATCTTAATGTGCGTCACCTGGTCACACAGAGAGAGTGTATCTCAATGGGTGTCACCTGGTTACACAGAGAGTGAATCTCAATGGGTGTCACCTGGTCACACAGTGAATCTTAATGGGTGTCACCTCGTCACACAATGAATCTCATTGGGTGTCACCTGGTCACAAGGTGAATCTCAATGGGTGTCACCTGGTTACACAGAGAGAGTGAATCTCAATGGGTGTCACCTGGACATACAGAGAGTGAATCTCAATGGGTGTCACCTGGTTACACAGAGAGAGTGAATCTCAATGGGTGTCACCTGGTCACACAGTGAATATTAATGGGTGTCACCTCGTCACACAGTGAATCTCAATGGGTGTCACCTGGTCACAAGGTGAATCTCAATGGGTGTCACCTGGTTACACGGAGAAAGTGAATCTCAATGGGTGTCACCTGGACATACAGAGAGTGAATCTTAATGGGTGTCACCTGGTTACACAGAGAGAGTGAATCTCAATGGGTGTCACCTGGTCACACAGTGAATCTCAATGGGTGTCACCTGGTCACACAGTGAATCTCAATGGGTGTCCCCTGGTTACAAAGAGAGAGTGAATCTCAATGGGTGTCACCTGGTTACACAGTGATAGTGAATCTCAATGGGTGTCACCTGGACACACAGAGAGAGTGAATCTCAATGGGTGTCACCTGGTTACATAGTGAGATTGAATCTCAATGGGTGTCACCTGGACACACAGAGAGAGTGAATCTCAATGGATGTAACCTGGTCACACAGAGATCGTGAATCTCAATGGGCGTTACCTGGACACAGAGAGTGAATCTCAATGGGTGTCACCTGGTTACGTCAGAGAGAGTGAATCTCAATTGGTGTCACCTGGACACACAGAGATATTGAATCTCAATGGGTGTCACCTGGTCACACAGTGAATCTTAATGGGTGTCACCTCGTCACACAGTGAATCTCAATGGGTGTCACCTGGTCACAAGGTGAATCTCAATGGGTGTCACCTGGTTACACAGAGAGAGTGAATCTCAATGGGTGTCACCTGGACATACAGAGAGTGAATCTCAATGGGTGTCACCTGGTTACACAGAGAGAGTGAATCGCAATGGGTGTCACCTGGTCACACAGTGAATCTTAATGGGTGTCACCTCGTCACACAGTGAATCTCAATGGGTGTCACCTGGTTACACAGAGAGAGTGAATCTCAATGGGTGTCACCTGGTTACACAGAGTGAATCTCAATGGGGTGTCAAGTGGTTTCACAGAAAGAGTGAATCTCAATGACTGTCACCTGGTCACACAGAGAGATTTAATCTCAATGGGTGTCACCTGGTTACACAGAGAGAGTGAATCTTAATGTGCGTCACCTGGTCACACAGAGAGAGTGTATCTCAATGGGTGTCACCTGGTTACACAGAGAGAGTGAATCTCAATGGGTGTCACCTGGTCACACAGTGAATCTTAATGGGTGTCACCTCGTCACACAATGAATCTCATTGGGTGTCACCTGGTCACAAGGTGAATCTCAATGGGTGTCACCTGGTTACACAGAGAGAGTGAATCTCAATGGGTGTCACCTGGACATACAGAGAGTGAATCTCAATGGGTGTCACCTGGTTACACAGAGAGAGTGAATCTCAATGGGTGTCACCTGGTCACACAGTGAATATTAATGGGTGTCACCTCGTCACACAGTGAATCTCAATGGGTGTCACCTGGTCACAAGGTGAATCTCAATGGGTGTCACCTGGTTACACGGAGAAAGTGAATCTCAATGGGTGTCACCTGGACATACAGAGAGTGAATCTTAATGGGTGTCACCTGGTTACACAGAGAGAGTGAATCTCAATGGGCGTCACGTGGTCACACAGTGAATCTGAATGGGTGTCACCTGGTCACACAGTGAATCTCAATGGGTGTCACCTGGTTACACAGAGAGAGTGAATCTCAATGGGTGTCACCTGGACACACAGAGAGTGAATCTCAATGGGTGTCACCTGGTTACACACTGAGAGTGAATCTCAATGGGTGTCACCTGGACACACAGAGAGAGTGACTTAATGGGTGTCACCTGACCACAGAGAGAGAGAGAGTCATTCTCAATGGGTGTCACCTGGTCACACAGTGAATCTCAATGGGCGTCACCTGGACATACAGAGAGTGAATCTCAATGGGTGTCACCTGGTTACACATAGAGAGTGAATCTCAATGGATGTCAACTCGTCACACAGAGATCGTGAATCTCAATGGGCGTTACCTGGACACAGAGAGTGAATCTCAATGGGTGTCACCTGGTTACGTCAGAGAGAGTGAATCTCAATTGGTGTCACCTGGACACACAGAGATATTGAATCTCAATGGGTGTCACCTGGTCACACAGTGAATCTTAATGGGTGTCACCTCGTCACACAGTGAATCTCAATGGGTGTCACCTGGTCACAAGGTGAATCTCAATGGGTGTCACCTGGTTACACAGAGAGAGTGAATCTCAATGGGTGTCACCTGGACATACAGAGAGTGAATCTCAATGGGTGTCACCTGGTTACACAGAGAGAGTGAATCACAATGGGTGTCACCTGGTCACACAGTGAATCTTAATGGGTGTCACCTCGTCACACAGTGAATCTCAATGGGTGTCACCTGGTTACACAGAAAGAGTGAATCTCAATGGGTGTCACCTGGTTACACAGAGTGAATCTCAATGGGGTGTCAAGTGGTTTCACAGAAAGAGTGAATCTCAATGACTGTCACCTGGTCACACAGAGAGAGTGAATCTCAATGGGTGTCACCTGGTTACACAGAGAGAGTGAATCTTAATGTGCGTCACCTGGTCACACAGAGAGAGTGTATCTCAATGGGTGTCACCTGGTTACACAGAGAGAGTGAATCTCAATGGGTGTCACCTGGTCACACAGTGAATCTTAATGGGTGTCACCTCGTCACACAATGAATCTCATTGGGTGTCACCTGGTCACAAGGTGAATCTCAATGGGTGTCACCTGGTTACACAGAGAGAGTGAATCTCAATGGGTGTCACCTGGACATACAGAGAGTGAATCTCAATGGGTGTCACCTGGTTACACAGAGAGAGTGAATCTCAATGGGTGTCACCTGGTCACACAGTGAATATTAATGGGTGTCACCTCGTCACACAGTGAATCTCAATGGGTGTCACCTGGTCACAAGGTGAATCTCAATGGGTGTCACCTGGTTACACGGAGAAAGTGAATCTCAATGGGTGTCACCTGGACATACAGAGAGTGAATCTCAATGGGTGTCACCTGGTCACACAGTGAATCTCAATGGGTGTCACCTGGTCACACAGTGAATCTCAATGGGTGTCCCCTGGTTACAAAGAGAGAGTGAATCTCAATGGGTGTCACCTGGTTACACAGTGATAGTGAATCTCAATGGGTGTCACCTGGACACACAGAGAGAGTGAATCTCAATGGGTGTCACCTGGTTACATAGTGAGATTGAATCTCAATGGGTGTCACCTGGACACACAGAGAGAGTGAATCTCAATGGATGTAACCTGGTCACACAGAGATCGTGAATCTCAATGGGCGTTACCTGGACACAGAGAGTGAATCTCAATGGGTGTCACCTGGTTACGTCAGAGAGAGTGAATCTCAATTGGTGTCACCTGGACACACAGAGATATTGAATCTCAATGGGTGTCACCTGGTCACACAGTGAATCTTAATGGGTGTCACCTCGTCACACAGTGAATCTCAATGGGTGTCACCTGGTCACAAGGTGAATCTCAATGGGTGTCACCTGGTTACACAGAGAGAGTGAATCTCAATGGGTGTCACCTGGACATACAGAGAGTGAATCTCAATGGGTATCACCTGGTTACACAGAGAGAGTGAATCGCAATGGGTGTCACCTGGTCACACAGTGAATCTTAATGGGTGTCACCTCGTCACACAGTGAATCTCAATGGGTGTCACCTGGTTACACAGAGAGAGTGAATCTCAATGGGTGTCACCTGGTTACACAGAGTGAATCTCAATGGGGTGTCAAGTGGTTTCACAGAAAGAGTGAATCTCAATGACTGTCACCTGGTCACACAGAGAGAGTGAATCTCAATGGGTGTCACCTGGTTACACAGAGAGAGTGAATCTTAATGTGCGTCACCTGGTCACACAGAGAGAGTGTATCTCAATGGGTGTCACCTGGTTACACAGAGAGAGTGAATCTCAATGGGTGTCACCTGGTCACACAGTGAATCTTAATGGGTGTCACCTCGTCACACAATGAATCTCATTGGGTGTCACCTGGTCACAAGGTGAATCTCAATGGGTGTCACCTGGTTACACAGAGAGAGTGAATCTCAATGGGTGTCACCTGGACATACAGAGAGTGAATCTCAATGGGTGTCACCTGGTTACACAGAGAGAGTGAATCTCAATGGGTGTCACCTGGTCACACAGTGAATATTAATGGGTGTCACCTCGTCACACAGTGAATCTCAATGGGTGTCACCTGGTCACAAGGTGAATCTCAATGGGTGTCATTTGGTTACACGGAGAAAGTGAATCTCAATGGGTGTCACCTGGACATACAGAGAGTGAATCTTAATGGGTGTCACCTGGTTACACAGAGAGAGTGAATCTCAATGGGTGTCACCTGGTCACACAGTGAATCTCAATGGGTGTCACCTGGTCACACAGTGAATCTCAATGGGTGTCCCCTGGTTACAAAGAGAGAGTGAATCTCAATGGGTGTCACCTGGTTACACAGTGATAGTGAATCTCAATGGGTGTCACCTGGACACACAGAGAGAGTGAATCTCAATGGGTGTCACCTGGTTACACAGTGAGATTGAATCTCAATGGGTGTCACCTGGACACACAGAGAGAGTGAATCTCAATGGATGTAACCTGGTCACACAGACATAGTGAATCTCAATGGGCGTTACCTGGAAACAAAGAGAGAGTGAATCTCAATTGGTGTCACCTGGACACACAGAGAGAGTGAATCTCAATGGATGTCACCTGGTTACACAGAGAGAGTGAATTTTAATGGGCATCACCTGGACACACAGAGATATTGAATCTCAATGGGTGTCACCTGGTTACGCAGAGAGAGTGAATCTTAATGGGCGTCACCTGGACACACAGAGAGAGTGAATCTCAATGGGTGTCACCTGGTTACACAGAGAGAGTGAATCTCAATGGGTGTCACCTGGTCACACAGTGAATCTTAATGGGTGTCACCTCGTCACACAGTGAATCTCAATGGGTGTCACCTGGTTTACACAGAAAGAGTGAATCTCGATGGGTGTCACCTGGTCACACAGAGAGAGTGAATCTCAATGGGTGTCACCTGGTTACACAGAGAGAGTGAATCTTAATGGGCGTCACCTGTACACACAGAGAGAGTGAATCGCAATGGGTGTCACCTGGTTACACAGAGAGAGTGAATCTCAATGGGTGTCACCTGGTCACACAGTGAATCTTAATGGGTGTCACCTCGTCACACAGTGAATCTCAATGGGTGTCACCTGGTCATAAGGTGAATCTCAATGGGTGTCACCTGGTTACACAGAGAGAGTGAATCTCAATGGGTGTCACCTGGACATACAGAGAGTGAATCTCAATGGGTGTCACCTGGTTACACAGAGAGAGTGAATCTCATTGGGTGTCACCTGGTCACACAGTGAATCTTAATGGGTGTTACCTCGTCACACAGTGAATCTCAATGGGTGTCACCTGGTCACAAGGTGAATCTCAATGGGTGTCACATGGTTACACAGAGAAAGTGAATCTCAATGGGTGTCACCTGGACATACAGAGAGTGAATTTCAATGGGTATCACCTGGTTACACAGAGAGAGTGAATCTCAATGGGTGTCACCTGGTCACACATTGAATCTCAATGGGTATCACCTGGTCACACAGTGAATCTCAATGGGTGTCACCTGGTTACAAAGAGAGAGTGAATCTCACTGGGTGTCACCTGGTTACCCAGTGAGAGTGAATCTCAATGGGTGTCACCTCGACACATGGAGACAGTGAATCTCAATGGGTGTCACCTGGACACACAGAGAGAGTGAATCTCAATGGGTGTCACCTGGTTACACAGTGAGAGTGAATCTCAATGGGTGTCACCTGGACACACAGAGAGAGTGAATCTCAATGGGTGTCACCTGGTTACACAGTGAGAGTGAATCTCAATGGGTGTCACCTGGACACACAGAGAGAGTGACTCTTAATGGGTGTCACCTGACCACAGAGAGAGAGAGAGTGATTCTCAATGGGTGTCACCTGGTCACACAGTGAATCTCAATAGGCGTCACCTGGACACACAGAGAGATTGAATCTCAATGGATGTAACCTGGTCACACAGAGATAGTGAATCTCAATGGGCGTTACCTGGAAACAAATAAAGAGTGAATCTCATTGGGTGTCACCTGGTTACGTAGAGAGAGTGAATCTCAATGTGTGTCACCTGGTTACACAGAGAGAGAGTGAATCTCAATTGATGTCACCTGGACACACAGAGAGAGTGAATCTCAATGGATGTCACCTGGTTACACAGAGAGAGTGAATTTTAATGGGCATCACCTGGACACACAGAGATATTGAATCTCAATGGGTGTCACCTGGTCACGCAGAGAGAGTGAATTTCAAGGGGCGTCACCTGGACACACAGAGAGAGTGAATCTCAACGGGTGTCACCTGGTTACACAGAGAGAGTGAATCTCAATGGGGTGTCAAGTGGTTTCACATAAAGAGTGAATCTCAATGGGTGTCACCTAGTCACACAGTGAATCTGAATGGGTGTCACCTGGTCACACAGTGAATCTCAATGGGTGTCACCTGGTTGCACAGAGAGAGTGAATCTCGATGGGTGTCACCTGGTTACACAGAGAGAGTGAATCTTAATGTGCGTCACCTGGTCACACAGAGAGAGTGTATCTCAATGGGTGTCACCTGGTTACACAGAGAGAGTGAATCTCAATGGGTGTCACCTGGTCACACAGTGAATCTTAATGGGTGTCACCTCGTCACACAATGAATCTCATTGGGTGTCACCTGGTCACAAGGTGAATCTCAATGGGTGTCACCTGGTTACACAGAGAGAGTGAATCTCAATGGGTGTCACCTGGACATACAGAGAGTGAATCTCAATGGGTGTCACCTGGTTACACAGAGAGAGTGAATCTCAATGGGTGTCACCTGGTCACACAGTGAATATTAATGGGTGTCACCTCGTCACACAGTGAATCTCAATGGGTGTCACCTGGTCACAAGGTGAATCTCAATGGGTGTCACCTGGTTACACGGAGAAAGTGAATCTCAATGGGTGTCACCTGGACATACAGAGAGTGAATCTTAATGGGTGTCACCTGGTTACACAGAGAGAGTGAATCTCAATGGGCGTCACGTGGTCACACAGTGAATCTGAATGGGTGTCACCTGGTCACACAGTGAATCTCAATGGGTGTCACCTGGTTACACAGAGAGAGTGAATCTCAATGGGTGTCACCTGGACACACAGAGAGTGAATCTCAATGGGTGTCACCTGGTTACACACTGAGAGTGAATCTCAATGGGTGTCACCTGGACACACAGAGAGAGTGACTTAATGGGTGTCACCTGACCACAGAGAGAGAGAGTCATTCTCAATGGGTGTCACCTGGTCACACAGTGAATCTCAATGGGCGTCACCTGGACATACAGAGAGTGAATCTCAATGGGTGTCACCTGGTTACACATAGAGAGTGAATCTCAATGGATGTCAACTCGTCACACAGAGATCGTGAATCTCAATGGGCGTTACCTGGACACAGAGAGTGAATCTCAATGGGTGTCACCTGGTTACGTCAGAGAGAGTGAATCTCAATTGGTGTCACCTGGACACACAGAGATATTGAATCTCAATGGGTGTCACCTGGTCACACAGTGAATCTTAATGGGTGTCACCTCGTCACACAGTGAATCTCAATGGGTGTCACCTGGTCACAAGGTGAATCTCAATGGGTGTCACCTGGTTACACAGAGAGAGTGAATCTCAATGGGTGTCACCTGGACATACAGAGAGTGAATCTCAATGGGTGTCACCTGGTTACACAGAGAGAGTGAATCGCAATGGGTGTCACCTGGTCACACAGTGAATCTTAATGGGTGTCACCTCGTCACACAGTGAATCTCAATGGGTGTCACCTGGTTACACAGAGAGAGTGAATCTCAATGGGTGTCACCTGGTTACACAGAGTGAATCTCAATGGGGTGTCAAGTGGTTTCACAGAAAGAGTGAATCTCAACGACTGTCACCTGGTCACACAGAGAGAGTGAATCTCAATGGGTGTCACCTGGTTACACAGAGAGAGTGAATCTTAATGTGCGTCACCTGGTCACACAGAGAGAGTGTATCTCAATGGGTGTCACCTGGTTACACAGAGAGAGTGAATCTCAATGGGTGTCACCTGGTCACACAGTGAATCTTAATGGGTGTCACCTCGTCACACAATGAATCTCATTGGGTGTCACCTGGTCACAAGGTGAATCTCAATGGGTGTCACCTGGTTACACAGAGAGAGTGAATCTCAATGGGTGTCACCTGGACATACAGAGAGTGAATCTCAATGGGTGTCACCTGGTTACACAGAGAGAGTGTATCTCAATGGGTGTCACCTGGTCACACAGTGAATATTAATGGGTGTCACCTCGTCACACAGTGAATCTCAATGGGTGTCACCTGGTCACAAGGTGAATCTCAATGGGTGTCACCTGGTTACACGGAGAAAGTGAATCTCAATGGGTGTCACCTGGACATACAGAGAGTGAATCTTAATGGGTGTCACCTGGTTACACAGAGAGAGTGAATCTCAATGGGTGTCACCTGGTCACACAGTGAATCTCAATGGGTGTCACCTGGTCACACAGTGAATCTCAATGGGTGTCCCCTGGTTACAAAGAGAGAGTGAATCTCAATGGGTGTCACCTGGTTACACAGTGATAGTGAATCTCAATGGGTGTCACCTGGACACACAGAGAGAGTGAATCTCAATGGGTGTCACCTGGTTACATAGTGAGATTGAATCTCAATGGGTGTCACCTGGACACACAGAGAGAGTGAATCTCAATGGATGTAACCTGGTCACACAGAGATCGTGAATCTCAATGGGCGTTACCTGGACACAGAGAGTGAATCTCAATGGGTGTCACCTGGTTACGTCAGAGAGAGTGAATCTCAATTGGTGTCACCTGGACACACAGAGATATTGAATCTCAATGGGTGTCACCTGGTCACACAGTGAATCTTAATGGGTGTCACCTCGTCACACAGTGAATCTCAATGGGTGTCACCTGGTCACAAGGTGAATCTCAATGGGTGTCACCTGGTTACACAGAGAGAGTGAATCTCAATGGGTGTCACCTGGACATACAGAGAGTGAATCTCAATGGGTGTCACCTGGTTACACAGAGAGAGTGAATCACAATGGGTGTCACCTGGTCACACAGTGAATCTTAATGGGTGTCACCTCGTCACACAGTGAATCTCAATGGGTGTCACCTGGTTACACAGAGAGAGTGAATCTCAATGGGTGTCACCTGGTTACACAGAGTGAATCTCAATGGGGTGTCAAGTGGTTTCACAGAAAGAGTGAATCTCAATGACTGTCACCTGGTCACACAGAGAGAGTGAATCTCAATGGGTGTCACCTGGTTACACAGAGAGAGTGAATCTTAATGTGCGTCACCTGGTCACACAGAGAGAGTGTATCTCAATGGGTGTCACCTGGTTACACAGAGAGAGTGAATCTCAATGGGTGTCACCTGGTCACACAGTGAATCTTAATGGGTGTCACCTCGTCACACAATGAATCTCATTGGGTGTCACCTGGTCACAAGGTGAATCTCAATGGGTGTCACCTGGTTACACAGAGAGAGTGAATCTCAATGGGTGTCACCTGGACATACAGAGAGTGAATCTCAATGGGTGTCACCTGGTTACACAGAGAGAGTGAATCTCAATGGGTGTCACCTGGTCACACAGTGAATATTAATGGGTGTCACCTCGTCACACAGTGAATCTCAATGGGTGTCACCTGGTCACAAGGTGAATCTCAATGGGTGTCACCTGGTTACACGGAGAAAGTGAATCTCAATGGGTGTCACCTGGACATACAGAGAGTGAATCTTAATGGGTGTCACCTGGTTACACAGAGAGAGTGAATCTCAATGGGTGTCACCTGGTCACACAGTGAATCTCAATGGGTGTCACCTGGTCACACAGTGAATCTCAATGGGTGTCCCCTGGTTACAAAGAGAGAGTGAATCTCAATGGGTGTCACCTGGTTACACAGTGATAGTGAATCTCAATGGGTGTCACCTGGACACACAGAGAGAGTGAATCTCAATGGGTGTCACCTGGTTACATAGTGAGATTGAATCTCAATGGGTGTCACCTGGACACACAGAGAGAGTGAATCTCAATGGATGTAACCTGGTCACACAGAGATCGTGAATCTCAATGGGCGTTACCTGGACACAGAGAGTGAATCTCAATGGGTGTCACCTGGTTACGTCAGAGAGAGTGAATCTCAATTGGTGTCACCTGGACACACAGAGATATTGAATCTCAATGGGTGTCACCTGGTCACACAGTGAATCTTAATGGGTGTCACCTCGTCACACAGTGAATCTCAATGGGTGTCACCTGGTCACAAGGTGAATCTCAATGGGTGTCACCTGGTTACACAGAGAGAGTGAATCTCAATGGGTGTCACCTGGACATACAGAGAGTGAATCTCAATGGGTATCACCTGGTTACACAGAGAGAGTGAATCGCAATGGGTGTCACCTGGTCACACAGTGAATCTTAATGGGTGTCACCTCGTCACACAGTGAATCTCAATGGGTGTCACCTGGTTACACAGAGAGAGTGAATCTCAATGGGTGTCACCTGGTTACACAGAGTGAATCTCAATGGGGTGTCAAGTGGTTTCACAGAAAGAGTGAATCTCAATGACTGTCACCT
Organism: Petromyzon marinus; assembly: GCF_048934315.1. Classification (NCBI taxonomy): domain Eukaryota; kingdom Metazoa; phylum Chordata; class Hyperoartia; order Petromyzontiformes; family Petromyzontidae; genus Petromyzon; species Petromyzon marinus. Next base: position 8,274,772 of record NC_133734.1, on the reverse strand, counting down.
GGTCACACAGAGAGAGTGAATCTCAATGGGTGTCACCTGGTTACACAGAGAGAGTGAATCTTAATGTGCGTCACCTGGTCACACAGAGAGAGTGTATCTCAATGGGTGTCACCTGGTTACACAGAGAGAGTGAATCTCAATGGGTGTCACCTGGTCACACAGTGAATCTTAATGGGTGTCACCTCGTCACACAATGAATCTCATTGGGTGTCACCTGGTCACAAGGTGAATCTCAATGGGTGTCACCTGGTTACACAGAGAGAGTGAATCTCAATGGGTGTCACCTGGACATACAGAGAGTGAATCTCAATGGGTGTCACCTGGTTACACAGAGAGAGTGAATCTCAATGGGTGTCACCTGGTCACACAGTGAATATTAATGGGTGTCACCTCGTCACACAGTGAATCTCAATGGGTGTCACCTGGTCACAAGGTGAATCTCAATGGGTGTCACCTGGTTACACGGAGAAAGTGAATCTCAATGGGTGTCACCTGGACATACAGAGAGTGAATCTTAATGGGTGTCACCTGGTTACACAGAGAGAGTGAATCTCAATGGGTGTCACCTGGTCACACAGTGAATCTCAATGGGTGTCACCTGGTCACACAGTGAATCTCAATGGGTGTCCCCTGGTTACAAAGAGAGAGTGAATCTCAATGGGTGTCACCTGGTTACACAGTGATAGTGAATCTCAATGGGTGTCACCTGGACACACAGAGAGAGTGAATCTCAATGGGTGTCACCTGGTTACACAGTGAGATTGAATCTCAATGGGTGTCACCTGGACACACAGAGAGAGTGAATCTCAATGGATGTAACCTGGTCACACAGACATAGTGAATCTCAATGGGCGTTACCTGGAAACAAAGAGAGAGTGAATCTCAATTGGTGTCACCTGGACACACAGAGAGAGTGAATCTCAATGGATGTCACCTGGTTACACAGAGAGAGTGAATTTTAATGGGCATCACCTGGACACACAGAGATATTGAATCTCAATGGGTGTCACCTGGTTACGCAGAGAGAGTGACTCTTAATGGGCGTCACCTGGACACACAGAGAGAGTGAATCTCAATGGGTGTCACCTGGTTACACAGAGAGAGTGAATCTCAATGGGTGTCACCTGGTCACACAGTGAATCTTAATGGGTGTCACCTCGTCACACAGTGAATCTCAATGGGTGTCACCTGGTTTACACAGAAAGAGTGAATCTCAATGGGTGTCACCTGGTCACACAGAGAGAGTGAATCTCAATGGGTGTCACCTGGTTACACAGAGAGAGTGAATCTTAATGGGCGTCACCTGTACACACAGAGAGAGTGAATCTCAATGGGTGTCACCTGGTTACACAGAGAGAGTGAATCTCAATGGGTGTCACCTGGTCACACAGTGAATCTTAATGGGTGTCACCTCGTCACACAGTGAATCTCAATGGGTGTCACCTGGTCATAAGGTGAATCTCAATGGGTGTCACCTGGTTACACAGAGAGAGTGAATCTCAATGGGTGTCACCTGGACATACAGAGAGTGAATCTCAATGGGTGTCACCTGGTTACACAGAGAGAGTGAATCTCAATGGGTGTCACCTGGTCACACAGTGAATCTTAATGGGTGTTACCTCGTCACACAGTGAATCTCAATGGGTGTCACCTGGTCACAAGGTGAATCTCAATGGGTGTCACATGGTTACACAGAGAAAGTGAATCTCAATGGGTGTCACCTGGACATACAGAGAGTGAATTTCAATGGGTATCACCTGGTTACACAGAGAGAGTGAATCTCAATGGGTGTCACCTGGTCACACATTGAATCTCAATGGGTATCACCTGGTCACACAGTGAATCTCAATGGGTGTCACCTGGTTACAAAGAGAGAGTGAATCTCACTGGGTGTCACCTGGTTACCCAGTGAGAGTGAATCTCAATGGGTGTCACCTCGACACATGGAGACAGTGAATCTCAATGGGTGTCACCTGGACACACAGAGAGAGTGAATCTCAATGGGTGTCACCTGGTTACACAGTGAGAGTGAATCTCAATGGGTGTCACCTGGACACACAGAGAGAGTGAATCTCAATGGGTGTCACCTGGTTACACAGTGAGAGTGAATCTCAATGGGTGTCACCTGGACACACAGAGAGAGTGACTCTTAATGGGTGTCACCTGACCACAGAGAGAGAGAGAGTGATTCTCAATGGGTGTCACCTGGTCACACAGTGAATCTCAATAGGCGTCACCTGGACACACAGAGAGATTGAATCTCAATGGATGTAACCTGGTCACACAGAGATAGTGAATCTCAATGGGCGTTACCTGGAAACAAATAAAGAGTGAATCTCATTGGGTGTCACCTGGTTACGTAGAGAGAGTGAATCTCAATGTGTGTCACCTGGTTACACAGAGAGAGAGTGAATCTCAATTGATGTCACCTGGACACACAGAGAGAGTGAATCTCAATGGATGTCACCTGGTTACACAGAGAGAGTGAATTTTAATGGGCATCACCTGGACACACAGAGATATTGAATCTCAATGGGTGTCACCTGGTCACGCAGAGAGAGTGAATTTCAAGGGGCGTCACCTGGACACACAGAGAGAGTGAATCTCAACGGGTGTCACCTGGTTACACAGAGAGAGTGAATCTCAATGGGGTGTCAAGTGGTTTCACATAAAGAGTGAATCTCAATGGGTGTCACCTAGTCACACAGTGAATCTGAATGGGTGTCACCTGGTCACACAGTGAATCTCAATGGGTGTCACCTGGTTGCACAGAGAGAGTGAATCTCGATGGGTGTCACCTGGTTACACAGAGAGAGTGAATCTCAATGGGTGTCACCTGGTTACACAGAGAGAGTGAATCTCAATGGGTGTCACCTGGTCACACAGTGAATATTAATGGGTGTCACCTCGTCACACAGTGAATCTCAATGGGTGTCACCTGGTCACAAGGTGAATCTCAATGGGTGTCACCTGGTTACACGGAGAAAGTGAATCTCAATGGGTGTCACCTGGACATACAGAGAGTGAATCTTAATGGGTGTCACCTGGTTACACAGAGAGAGTGAATCTCAATGGGCGTCACGTGGTCACACAGTGAATCTGAATGGGTGTCACCTGGTCACACAGTGAATCTCAATGGGTGTCACCTGGTTACACAGAGAGAGTGAATCTCAATGGGTGTCACCTGGACACACAGAGAGTGAATCTCAATGGGTGTCACCTGGTTACACACTGAGAGTGAATCTCAATGGGTGTCACCTGGACACACAGAGAGAGTGACTTAATGGGTGTCACCTGACCACAGAGAGAGAGAGTCATTCTCAATGGGTGTCACCTGGTCACACAGTGAATCTCAATGGGCGTCACCTGGACATACAGAGAGTGAATCTCAATGGGTGTCACCTGGTTACACATAGAGAGTGAATCTCAATGGATGTCAACTCGTCACACAGAGATCGTGAATCTCAATGGGCGTTACCTGGACACAGAGAGTGAATCTCAATGGGTGTCACCTGGTTACGTCAGAGAGAGTGAATCTCAATTGGTGTCACCTGGACACACAGAGATATTGAATCTCAATGGGTGTCACCTGGTCACACAGTGAATCTTAATGGGTGTCACCTCGTCACACAGTGAATCTCAATGGGTGTCACCTGGTCACAAGGTGAATCTCAATGGGTGTCACCTGGTTACACAGAGAGAGTGAATCTCAATGGGTGTCACCTGGACATACAGAGAGTGAATCTCAATGGGTGTCACCTGGTTACACAGAGAGAGTGAATCGCAATGGGTGTCACCTGGTCACACAGTGAATCTTAATGGGTGTCACCTCGTCACACAGTGAATCTCAATGGGTGTCACCTGGTTACACAGAGAGAGTGAATCTCAATGGGTGTCACCTGGTTACACAGAGTGAATCTCAATGGGGTGTCAAGTGGTTTCACAGAAAGAGTGAATCTCAATGACTGTCACCTGGTCACACAGAGAGAGTGAATCTCAATGGGTGTCACCTGGTTACACAGAGAGAGTGAATCTTAATGTGCGTCACCTGGTCACACAGAGAGAGTGTATCTCAATGGGTGTCACCTGGTTACACAGAGAGAGTGAATCTCAATGGGTGTCACCTGGTCACACAGTGAATCTTAATGGGTGTCACCTCGTCACACAATGAATCTCATTGGGTGTCACCTGGTCACAAGGTGAATCTCAATGGGTGTCACCTGGTTACACAGAGAGAGTGAATCTCAATGGGTGTCACCTGGACATACAGAGAGTGAATCTCAATGGGTGTCACCTGGTTACACAGAGAGAGTGTATCTCAATGGGTGTCACCTGGTCACACAGTGAATATTAATGGGTGTCACCTCGTCACACAGTGAATCTCAATGGGTGTCACCTGGTCACAAGGTGAATCTCAATGGGTGTCACCTGGTTACACGGAGAAAGTGAATCTCAATGGGTGTCACCTGGACATACAGAGAGTGAATCTTAATGGGTGTCACCTGGTTACACAGAGAGAGTGAATCTCAATGGGTGTCACCTGGTCACACAGTGAATCTCAATGGGTGTCACCTGGTCACACAGTGAATCTCAATGGGTGTCCCCTGGTTACAAAGAGAGAGTGAATCTCAATGGGTGTCACCTGGTTACACAGTGATAGTGAATCTCAATGGGTGTCACCTGGACACACAGAGAGAGTGAATCTCAATGGGTGTCACCTGGTTACATAGTGAGATTGAATCTCAATGGGTGTCACCTGGACACACAGAGAGAGTGAATCTCAATGGATGTAACCTGGTCACACAGAGATCGTGAATCTCAATGGGCGTTACCTGGACACAGAGAGTGAATCTCAATGGGTGTCACCTGGTTACGTCAGAGAGAGTGAATCTCAATTGGTGTCACCTGGACACACAGAGATATTGAATCTCAATGGGTGTCACCTGGTCACACAGTGAATCTTAATGGGTGTCACCTCGTCACACAGTGAATCTCAATGGGTGTCACCTGGTCACAAGGTGAATCTCAATGGGTGTCACCTGGTTACACAGAGAGAGTGAATCTCAATGGGTGTCACCTGGACATACAGAGAGTGAATCTCAATGGGTGTCACCTGGTTACACAGAGAGAGTGAATCGCAATGGGTGTCACCTGGTCACACAGTGAATCTTAATGGGTGTCACCTCGTCACACAGTGAATCTCAATGGGTGTCACCTGGTTACACAGAGAGAGTGAATCTCAATGGGTGTCACCTGGTTACACAGAGTGAATCTCAATGGGGTGTCAAGTGGTTTCACAGAAAGAGTGAATCTCAATGACTGTCACCTGGTCACACAGAGAGAGTGAATCTCAATGGGTGTCACCTGGTTACACAGAGAGAGTGAATCTTAATGTGCGTCACCTGGTCACACAGAGAGAGTGTATCTCAATGGGTGTCACCTGGTTACACAGAGAGAGTGAATCTCAATGGGTGTCACCTGGTCACACAGTGAATCTTAATGGGTGTCACCTCGTCACACAATGAATCTCATTGGGTGTCACCTGGTAACAAGGTGAATCTCAATGGGTGTCGCCTGGTTACACAGAGAGAGTGAATCTCAATGGGTGTCACCTGGACATACAGAGAGTGAATCTCAATGGGTGTCACCTGGTTACACAGAGAGAGTGAATCTCAATGGGTGTCACCTGGTCACACAGTGAATATTAATGGGTGTCACCTCGTCACACAGTGAATCTCAATGGGTGTCACCTGGTCACAAGGTGAATCTCAATGGGTGTCACCTGGTTACACGGAGAAAGTGAATCTCAATGGGTGTCACCTGGACATACAGAGAGTGAATCTTAATGGGTGTCACCTGGTTACACAGAGAGAGTGAATCTCAATGGGCGTCACGTGGTCACACAGTGAATCTGAATGGGTGTCACCTGGTCACACAGTGAATCTCAATGGGTGTCACCTGGTTACACAGAGAGAGTGAATCTCAATGGGTGTCACCTGGACACACAGAGAGTGAATCTCAATGGGTGTCACCTGGTTACACACTGAGAGTGAATCTCAATGGGTGTCACCTGGACACACAGAGAGAGTGACTTAATGGGTGTCACCTGACCACAGAGAGAGAGAGAGTCATTCTCAATGGGTGTCACCTGGTCACACAGTGAATCTCAATGGGCGTCACCTGGACATACAGAGAGTGAATCTCAATGGGTGTCACCTGGTTACACATAGAGAGTGAATCTCAATGGATGTCAACTCGTCACACAGAGATCGTGAATCTCAATGGGCGTTACCTGGACACAGAGAGTGAATCTCAATGGGTGTCACCTGGTTACGTCAGAGAGAGTGAATCTCAATTGGTGTCACCTGGACACACAGAGATATTGAATCTCAATGGGTGTCACCTGGTCACACAGTGAATCTTAATGGGTGTCACCTCGTCACACAGTGAATCTCAATGGGTGTCACCTGGTCACAAGGTGAATCTCAATGGGTGTCACCTGGTTACACAGAGAGAGTGAATCTCAATGGGTGTCACCTGGACATACAGAGAGTGAATCTCAATGGGTGTCACCTGGTTACACAGAGAGAGTGAATCGCAATGGGTGTCACCTGGTCACACAGTGAATCTTAATGGGTGTCACCTCGTCACACAGTGAATCTCAATGGGTGTCACCTGGTTACACAGAGAGAGTGAATCTCAATGGGTGTCACCTGGTTACACAGAGTGAATCTCAATGGGGTGTCAAGTGGTTTCACAGAAAGAGTGAATCTCAATGACTGTCACCTGGTCACACAGAGAGAGTGAATCTCAATGGGTGTCACCTGGTTACACAGAGAGAGTGAATCTTAATGTGCGTCACCTGGTCACACAGAGAGAGTGTATCTCAATGGGTGTCACCTGGTTACACAGAGAGAGTGAATCTCAATGGGTGTCACCTGGTCACACAGTGAATCTTAATGGGTGTCACCTCGTCACACAATGAATCTCATTGGGTGTCACCTGGTCACAAGGTGAATCTCAATGGGTGTCACCTGGTTACACAGAGAGAGTGAATCTCAATGGGTGTCACCTGGACATACAGAGAGTGAATCTCAATGGGTGTCACCTGGTTACACAGAGAGAGTGAATCTCAATGGGTGTCACCTGGTCACACAGTGAATATTAATGGGTGTCACCTCGTCACACAGTGAATCTCAATGGGTGTCACCTGGTCACAAGGTGAATCTCAATGGGTGTCACCTGGTTACACGGAGAAAGTGAATCTCAATGGGTGTCACCTGGACATACAGAGAGTGAATCTTAATGGGTGTCACCTGGTTACACAGAGAGAGTGAATCTCAATGGGTGTCCCCTGGTTACAAAGAGAGAGTGAATCTCAATGGGTGTCACCTGGTTACACAGTGATAGTGAATCTCAATGGGTGTCACCTGGACACACAGAGAGAGTGAATCTCAATGGGTGTCACCTGGTTACATAGTGAGATTGAATCTCAATGGGTGTCACCTGGACACACAGAGAGAGTGAATCTCAATGGATGTAACCTGGTCACACAGAGATCGTGAATCTCAATGGGCGTTACCTGGACACAGAGAGTGAATCTCAATGGGTGTCACCTGGTTACGTCAGAGAGAGTGAATCTCAATTGGTGTCACCTGGACACACAGAGATATTGAATCTCAATGGGTGTCACCTGGTCACACAGTGAATCTTAATGGGTGTCACCTCGTCACACAGTGAATCTCAATGGGTGTCACCTGGTCACAAGGTGAATCTCAATGGGTGTCACCTGGTTACACAGAGAGAGTGAATCTCAATGGGTGTCACCTGGACATACAGAGAGTGAATCTCAATGGGTGTCACCTGGTTACACAGAGAGAGTGAATCGCAATGGGTGTCACCTGGTCACACAGTGAATCTTAATGGGTGTCACCTCGTCACACAGTGAATCTCAATGGGTGTCACCTGGTTACACAGAGAGAGTGAATCTCGATGGGTGTCACCTGGTTACACAGAGTGAATCTCAATGGGGTGTCAAGTGGTTTCACAGAAAGAGTGAATCTCAATGACTGTCACCTGGTCACACAGAGAGAGTGAATCTCAATGGGTGTCACCTGGTTACACAGAGAGAGTGAATCTTAATGTGCGTCACCTGGTCACACAGAGAGAGTGTATCTCAATGGGTGTCACCTGGTTACACAGAGAGAGTGAATCTCAATGGGTGTCACCTGGTCACACAGTGAATCTTAATGGGTGTCACCTCGTCACACAATGAATCTCATTGGGTGTCACCTGGTCACAAGGTGAATCTCAATGGGTGTCACCTGGTTACACAGAGAGAGTGAATCTCAATGGGTGTCACATGGACATACAGAGAGTGAATCTCAATGGGTGTCACCTGGTTACACAGAGAGAGTGAATCTCAATGGGTGTCACCTGGTCACACAGTGAATATTAATGAGTGTCACCTCGTCACACAGTGAATCTCAATGGGTGTCACCTGGTCACAAGGTGAATCTCAATGGGTGTCACCTGGTTACACGGAGAAAGTGAATCTCAATGGGTGTCACCTGGACATACAGAGAGTGAATCTTAATGGGTGTCACCTGGTTACACAGAGAGAGTGAATCTCAATGGGTGTCACCTGGTCACACAGTGAATCTCAATGGGTGTCACCTGGTCACACAGTGAATCTCAATGGGTGTCCCCTGGTTACAAAGAGAGAGTGAATCTCAATGGGTGTCACCTGGTTACACAGTGATAGTGAATCTCAATGGGTGTCACCTGGACACACAGAGAGAGTGAATCTCAATGGGTGTCACCTGGTTACACAGTGAGATTGAATCTCAATGGGTGTCACCTGGACACACAGAGAGAGTGAATCTCAATGGATGTAACCTGGTCACACAGACATAGTGAATCTCAATGGGCGTTACCTGGAAACAAAGAGAGAGTGAATCTCAATTGGTGTCACCTGGACACACAGAGAGAGTGAATCTCAATGGGTGTCACCTGGTTTACACAGAAAGAGTGAATCTCGATGGGTGTCACCTGGTCACACAGAGAGAGTGAATCTCAATGGGTGTCACCTGGTTACACAGAGAGAGTGAATCTTAATGGGCGTCACCTGTACACACAGAGAGAGTGAATCTCAATGGGTGTCACCTGGTTACACAGAGAGAGTGAATCTCAATGGGTGTCACCTGGTCACACAGTGAATCTTAATGGGTGTCACCTCGTCACACAGTGAATCTCAATGGGTGTCACCTGGTCATAAGGTGAATCTCAATGGGTGTCACCTGGTTACGTAGAGAGAGTGAATCTCAATGTGTGTCACCTGGTTACACAGAGAGAGAGTGAATCTCAATTGATGTCACCTGGACACACAGAGAGAGTGAATCTCAATGGATGTCACCTGGTTACACAGAGAGAGTGAATTTTAATGGGCATCACCTGGACACACAGAGATATTGAATCTCAATGGGTGTCACCTGGTCACGCAGAGAGAGTGAATTTCAAGGGGCGTCACCTGGACACACAGAGAGAGTGAATCTCAACGGGTGTCACCTGGTTACACAGAGAGAGTGAATCTCAATGGGGTGTCAAGTGGTTTCACATAAAGAGTGAATCTCAATGGGTGTCACCTAGTCACACAGTGAATCTGAATGGGTGTCACCTGGTCACACAGTGAATCTCAATGGGTGTCACCTGGTTGCACAGAGAGAGTGAATCTCGATGGGTGTCACCTGGTTACACAGAGAGAGTGAATCTCAATGGGTGTCACCTCGACACACGGAGACAGTGAATCTCAATGGCTGTCACCTGGACACACAGAGAGAGTGAATGTCAATGGGTGTCACCTGGTTACACAGAGAGAGTGACTCTTAATGGGTGTCACCTGTCCACAGAGAGTGAGTGATTCTCAATGGGTGTCACCTGGTCACACAGTGAATGTCAATGGGTGTCACTTGGTCACACAGTGAATCTCAATGGGTGTCACCTGGTTACACAGAGAGAGTGAATTTTAATGGGCGTCACCTGGACACACAGAGATATTGAATCTCAATGGGTGTCACCTGGTTACACATAGAGAGTGAATCTCAATGGATGTCAACTCGTCACACAGAGATCGTGAATCTCAATGGGCATTACCTGGACACACAGAGAGAGTGAATCTCAATGGGCGTCACCTGGTTACACAGAGAGAGTGAATCTCAATGGGTGTCACCTGAACACACGGAGAGAGTGAATCTCAATGGGTGTCACCTGGACACACAGAGAGAGTGAATCTCAATGGGCGTCACCTGTACACAGAGAGAGAGTGAATTTCAATGGGTGTCACCTGGACACACAGAGAGAGTGAATCTCAATGGGTGTCACCTGGACACACAGAGAGAGTGAATCTCAATGGGTCTCACCTGGTCACACAGTGAATCTGAATGGGTGTCACCTGGTCACACAGTGAATCTCAATGGGTGTCACCTGGTTACACAGAGAGAGTGAATCTCGATGGGTGTCACCTGGTTACACAGAGAGAGTGAATCTCAATGGGTGTCACCTCGACACACGGAGACAGTGAATCACAATGGCTGTCACCTGGACACACAGAGATAGTGAATCTCAATGGGTGTCACCTGGTTACACAGAGAGAGTGAATTTTAATGGGCGTCACCTGGACACACAGAGATATTGAATCTCAATGGGTGTCACCTGGTTACACATAGAGAGTGAATCTCAATGGATGTCAACTCGTCACACAGAGATCGTGAATCCCAATGGGCATTACCTGGACACACAGAGAGAGTGAATCTCAATGGGCGTCACCTGGTTACACAGAGAGAGTGAACCTCAATGGGTGTCACCTGAACACACGGAGAGAGTGAATCTCAATGGGTGTCACCTGGACACACAGAGAGAGTGAATCTCAATGGGCGTCACCTGTACACACAGAGAGAGTGAATTTCAATGGGTGTCACCTGGACACACAGAGAGAGTGAATCTCAATGGGTGTCACCTGGACACACAGAGAGAGTGAATCTCAATGGGTCTCACCTGGTCACACAGTGAATCTGAATGGGTGTCACCTGGTCACACAGTGAATCTCAATGGGTGTCACCTGGTTACACAGAGAGAGTGAATCTCGATGGGTGTCACCTGGTTACACAGAGAGAGTGAATCTCAATGGGTGTCACCTCGACACACGGAGACAGTGAATCACAATGGCTGTCACCTGGACACACAGAGATAGTGAATCTCAATGGGTGTCACCTGGTTACACAGTGAGAGTGAATCTCAATGGGTGTCACCTGGACACACAGAGAGAGTGAATCTCAATGGGTGTCACCTGGTTACACAGAGAGAGTGAATCTCAATGGGTGTCACCTGGTCACACAGTGAATCTTAATGGGTGTCACCTCGTCACACAGTGAATCTCAATGTGTGTCACCTGGACACAGAGAGTGAATCTCAATGGGTGTTACCTGGTTACACAGTGAGAGTGAATCTCAATGGGTGTCACCTGGACACAGAGAGAGTGACTCTTAATGGGTGTCACCTGACCACAGAGAGTGAGTGATTCTCAATGGGTGTCACCTGGTCACACAGTGAATCTCAATGGGTGTCACTTGGTCACACAGTGAATCTCAATGGGCGTCACCTGGACACACAGAGAGAGTGAATCTCAATGGGTGTCACCTGGTTACACAGAGAGAGAGAGTGAATTTTAATGGGTGTCACCTGGACACACAGAGATATTGAATCTCAATGGGTGTCACCTGGTTACACAGAGAGAGTGAATCTTAATGTGCGTCACCTGGTCACACAGAGAGAGTGTATCTCTCATGGGTGTCACCTGGTTACACAGAGAGAGTGAATCTCAATGGGTGTCACCTGGTCACACAGTGAATCTTAATGGGTGTCACCTCGTCACACAATGAATCTCATTGGGTGTCACCTGGTCACAAGGTGAATCTCAATGGGTGTCACCTGGTTACACAGAGAGAGTGAATCTCAATGGGTGTCACCTGGACATACAGAGAGTGAATCTCAATGGGTGTCACCTGGTTACACAGAGAGAGTGAATCTCAATGGGTGTCACCTGGTCACACAGTGAATATTAATGAGTGTCACCTCGTCACACAGTGAATCTCAATTGGTGTCACCTGGTCACAAGGTGAATCTCAATGGGTGTCACCTGGTTACACGGAGAAAGTGAATCTCAATGGGTGTCACCTGGACATACAGAGAGTGAATCTTAATGGGTGTCACCTGGTTACACAGAGAGAGTGAATCTCAATGGGTGTCACCTGGTCACACAGTGAATCTCAATGGGTGTCACCTGGTCACACAGTGAATCTCAATGGGTGTCCCCTGGTTACAAAGAGAGAGTGAATCTCAATGGGTGTCACCTGGTTACACAGTGATAGTGAATCTCAATGGTGTCACCTGGACACACAGAGAGAGTGAATCTCAATGGGTGTCACCTGGTTACACAGTGAGATTGAATCTCAATGGGTGTCACCTGGACACACAGAGAGAGTGAATCTCAATGGATGTAACCTGGTCACACAGAGATAGTGAATCTCAATGGGCGTTACCTGGAAACAAAGAGAGAGTGAATCTCATTGGGTGTCACCTGGTTACGTAGAGAGAGTGAATCTCAATGTGTGTCACCTGGTTTTACAGAGAGAGTGAATCTCAATTAGTGTCACCTGGACACACAGAGAGAGTGAATCTCAATGGATGTCACCTGGTTACACAGAGAGAGTGAATTTTAATGGGCATCACCTGGACACACAGAAATATTGAATCTCAATGGGTGTCACCTGGTTACGCGGAGAGAGTGAATCTTATTGGGCGTCACCTGGACACACAGAGAGAGTGAATCTCAATGGGTGTCACCTGGTTACACAGAGGGAGTGAATCTCAACGGGTGTCACCTGGTTACACAGAGAGAGTGAATCTCAATGGGGTGTCAAGTGGTTTCACAGAAAGAGTGAATCTCGATGGGTGTCACCTGGTCACACAGAGAGAGTGAATCTCAATGGGTGTCACCTGGTTACACAGAGAGAGTGAATCTTAATGGGCGTCACCTGGACACACAGAGAGAGTGAATCTCAATGGGTGTCACCTGGACATACAGAGAGTGAATTTCAATGGGTATCACCTGGTTACACAGAGAGAGTGAATCTCAATGGGTGTCACCTGGTTACACAGAGAGAGTGAATCTCAATGGGTGTCACCTGGTCACACAGTGAATCTTAATGGGTGTTACCTCGTCACACAGTGAATCTCAATGGGTGTCACCTGGTCACAAGGTGAATCTCAATGGGTGTCACATGGTTACACAGAGAAAGTGAATCTCAATGGGTGTCACCTGGACATAGAGAGAGTGAATTTCAATGGGTATCACCTGGTTACACAGAGAGAGTGAATCTCAATGGGTGTCACCTGGTCACACATTGAATCTCAATGGGTATCACCTGGTCACACAGTGAATCTCAATGGGTGTCACCTGGTTACAAAGAGAGAGTGAATCTCACTGGGTGTCACCTGGTTACCCAGTGAGAGTGAATCTCAATGGGTATCACCTCGACACATGGAGACAGTGAATCTCAATGGGTGTCACCTGGACACACAGAGAGAGTGAATCTCAATGGGTGTCACCTGGTTACACAGTGAGAGTGAATCTCAATGGGTGTCACCTGGACACACAGAGAGAGTGAATCTCAATGGGTGTCACCTGGTTACACAGTGAGAGTGAATCTCAATGGGTGTCACCTGGACACACAGAGAGAGTGACTCTTAATGGGTGTCACCTGACCACAGAGAGAGAGAGAGTGATTCTCAATGGGTGTCACCTGGTCACACAGTGAATCTCAATAGGCGTCACCTGGACACACAGAGAGATTGAATCTCAATGGATGTAACCTGGTCACACAGAGATAGTGAATCTCAATGGGCGTTACCTGGAAACAAATAAAGAGTGAATCTCATTGGGTGTCACCTGGTTACGTAGAGAGAGTGAATCTCAATGTGTGTCACCTGGTTACACAGAGAGAGAGAGTGAATCTCAATTGATGTCACCTGGACACACAGAGAGAGTGAATCTCAATGGATGTCACCTGGTTACACAGAGAGAGTGAATTTTAATGGGCATCACCTGGACACACAGAGATATTGAATCTCAATGGGTGTCACCTGGTCACGCAGAGAGAGTGAATTTCAAGGGGCGTCACCTGGACACACAGAGAGAGTGAATCTCAACGGGTGTCACCTGGTTACACAGAGAGAGTGAATCTCAATGGGGTGTCAAGTGGTTTCACATAAAGAGTGAATCTCAATGGGTGTCACCTAGTCACACAGTGAATCTGAATGGGTGTCACCTGGTCACACAGTGAATCTCAATGGGTGTCACCTGGTTACACAGAGAGAGTGAATCTCAATGGGTGTCACCTCGACACACGGAGACAGTGAATCTCAATGGCTGTCACCTGGACACACAGAGAGAGTGAATGTCAATGGGTGTCACCTGGTTACACAGAGAGAGTGACTCTTAATGGGTGTCACCTGACCACAGAGAGTGAGTGATTCTCAATGGGTGTCACCTGGTCACACAGTGAATGTCAATGGGTGTCACTTGGTCACACAGTGAATCTCAATGGGTGTCACCTGGTTACACAGAGAGAGTGAATTTTAATGGGCGTCACCTGGACACACAGAGATATTGAATCTCAATGGGTGTCACCTGGTTACACATAGAGAGTGAATCTCAATGGATGTCAACTCGTCACACAGAGATCGTGAATCTCAATGGGCATTACCTGGACACACAGAGAGAGTGAATCTCAATGGGCGTCACCTGGTTACACAGAGAGAGTGAATCTCAATGGGTGTCACCTGAACACACGGAGAGAGTGAATCTCAATGGGTGTCACCTGGACACACAGAGAGAGTGAATCTCAATGGGCGTCACCTGTACACAGAGAGAGAGAGTGAATTTCAATGGGTGTCACCTGGACACACAGAGAGAGTGAATCTCAATGGGTGTCACCTGGACACACAGAGAGAGTGAATCTCAATGGGTCTCACCTGGTCACACAGTGAATCTGAATGGGTGTCACCTGGTCACACAGTGAATCTCAATGGGAGTCACCTGGTTACACAGAGAGAGTGAATCTCGATGGGTGTCACCTGGTTACACAGAGAGAGTGAATCTCAATGGGTGTCACCTCGACACACGGAGACAGTGAATCACAATGGCTGTCACCTGGACACACAGAGATAGTGAATCTCAATGGGTGTCACCTGGTTACACAGTGAGAGTGAATCTCAATGGGTGTCACCTGGACACACAGAGAGAGTGAATCTCAATGGGTGTCACCTGGTTACACAGAGAGAGTGAATCTCAATGGGTGTCACCTGGTCACACAGTGAATCTCAATGGGTGTCACCTGGTCACACAGTGAATCTCAATGGGTGTCCCCTGGTTACAAAGAGAGAGTGAATCTCAATGGGTGTCACCTGGTTACACAGTGATAGTGAATCTCAATGGGTGTCACCTGGACACACAGAGAGAGTGAATCTCAATGGGTGTCACCTGGTTACACAGTGAGATTGAATCTCAATGGGTGTCACCTGGACACACAGAGAGAGTGAATCTCAATGGATGTAACCTGGTCACACAGACATAGTGAATCTCAATGGGCGTTACCTGGAAACAAAGAGAGAGTGAATCTCAATTGGTGTCACCTGGACACACAGAGAGAGTGAATCTCAATGGGTGTCACCTGGTTTACACAGAAAGAGTGAATCTCGATGGGTGTCACCTGGTCACACAGAGAGAGTGAATCTCAATGGGTGTCACCTGGTTACACAGAGAGAGTGAATCTTAATGGGCGTCACCTGTACACACAGAGAGAGTGAATCTCAATGGGTGTCACCTGGTTACACAGAGAGAGTGAATCTCAATGGGTGTCACCTGGTCACACAGTGAATCTTAATGGGTGTCACCTCGTCACACAGTGAATCTCAATGGGTGTCACCTGGTCATAAGGTGAATCTCAATGGGTGTCACCTGGTTACGTAGAGAGAGTGAATCTCAATGTGTGTCACCTGGTTACACAGAGAGAGAGTGAATCTCAATTGATGTCACCTGGACACACAGAGAGAGTGAATCTCAATGGATGTCACCTGGTTACACAGAGAGAGTGAATTTTAATGGGCATCACCTGGACACACAGAGATATTGAATCTCAATGGGTGTCACCTGGTCACGCAGAGAGAGTGAATTTCAAGGGGCGTCACCTGGACACACAGAGAGAGTGAATCTCAACGGGTGTCACCTGGTTACACAGAGAGAGTGAATCTCAATGGGGTGTCAAGTGGTTTCACATAAAGAGTGAATCTTAATGGGTGTCACCTAGTCACACAGTGAATCTGAATGGGTGTCACCTGGTCACACAGTGAATCTCAATGGGTGTCACCTGGTTGCACAGAGAGAGTGAATCTCGATGGGTGTCACCTGGTTACACAGAGAGAGTGAATCTCAATGGGTGTCACCTCGACACACGGAGACAGTGAATCTCAATGGCTGTCACCTGGACACACAGAGAGAGTGAATGTCAATGGGTGTCACCTGGTTACACAGAGAGAGTGACTCTTAATGGGTGTCACCTGTCCACAGAGAGTGAGTGATTCTCAATGGGTGTCACCTGGTCACACAGTGAATGTCAATGGGTGTCACTTGGTCACACAGTGAATCTCAATGGGTGTCACCTGGTTACACAGAGAGAGTGAATTTTAATGGGCGTCACCTGGACACACAGAGATATTGAATCTCAATGGGTGTCACCTGGTTACACATAGAGAGTGAATCTCAATGGATGTCAACTCGTCACACAGAGATCGTGAATCTCAATGGGCATTACCTGGACACACAGAGAGAGTGAATCTCAATGGGCGTCACCTGGTTACACAGAGAGAGTGAATCTCAATGGGTGTCACCTGAACACACGGAGAGAGTGAATCTCAATGGGTGTCACCTGGACACACAGAGAGAGTGAATCTCAATGGGCGTCACCTGTACACAGAGAGAGAGTGAATTTCAATGGGTGTCACCTGGACACACAGAGAGAGTGAATCTCAATGGGTGTCACCTGGACACACAGAGAGAGTGAATCTCAATGGGTCTCACCTGGTCACACAGTGAATCTGAATGGGTGTCACCTGGTCACACAGTGAATCTCAATGGGTGTCACCTGGTTACACAGAGAGAGTGAATCTCGATGGGTGTCACCTGGTTACACAGAGAGAGTGAATCTCAATGGGTGTCACCTCGACACACGGAGACAGTGAATCACAATGGCTGTCACCTGGACACACAGAGATAGTGAATCTCAATGGGTGTCACCTGGTTACACAGAGAGAGTGAATTTTAATGGGCGTCACCTGGACACACAGAGATATTGAATCTCAATGGGTGTCACCTGGTTACACATAGAGAGTGAATCTCAATGGATGTCAACTCGTCACACAGAGATCGTGAATCTCAATGGGCATTACCTGGACACACAGAGAGAGTGAATCTCAATGGGCGTCACCTGGTTACACAGAGAGAGTGAACCTCAATGGGTGTCACCTGAACACACGGAGAGAGTGAATCTCAATGGGTGTCACCTGGACACACAGAGAGAGTGAATCTCAATGGGCGTCACCTGTACACACAGAGAGAGTGAATTTCAATGGGTGTCACCTGGACACACAGAGAGAGTGAATCTCAATGGGTGTCACCTGGACACACAGAGAGAGTGAATCTCAATGGGTCTCACCTGGTCACACAGTGAATCTGAATGGGTGTCACCTGGTCACACAGTGAATCTCAATGGGTGTCACCTGGTTACACAGAGAGAGTGAATCTCGATGGGTGTCACCTGGTTACACAGAGAGAGTGAATCTCAATGGGTGTCACCTCGACACACGGAGACAGTGAATCACAATGGCTGTCACCTGGACACACAGAGATAGTGAATCTCAATGGGTGTCACCTGGTTACACAGTGAGAGTGAATCTCAATGGGTGTCACCTGGACACACAGAGAGAGTGAATCTCAATGGGTGTCACCTGGTTACACAGAGAGAGTGAATCTCAATGGGTGTCACCTGGTCACACAGTGAATCTTAATGGGTGTCACCTCGTCACACAGTGAATCTCAATGGGTGTCACCTGGACACAGAGAGTGAATCTCAATGGGTGTTACCTGGTTACACAGTGAGAGTGAATCTCAATGGGTGTCACCTGGACACAGAGAGAGTGACTCTTAATGGGTGTCACCTGACCACAGAGAGTGAGTGATTCTCAATGGGTGTCACCTGGTCACACAGTGAATCTCAATGGGTGTCACTTGGTCACACAGTGAATCTCAATGGGCGTCACCTGGACACACAGAGAGAGTGAATCTCAATGGGTGTCACCTGGTTACACAGAGAGAGAGAGTGAATTTTAATGGGTGTCACCTGGACACACAGAGATATTGAATCTCAATGGGTGTCACCTGGTTACACAGAGAGAGTGAATCTTAATGTGCGTCACCTGGTCACACAGAGAGAGTGTATCTCTCATGGGTGTCACCTGGTTACACAGAGAGAGTGAATCTCAATGGGTGTCACCTGGTCACACAGTGAATCTTAATGGGTGTCACCTCGTCACACAATGAATCTCATTGGGTGTCACCTGGTCACAAGGTGAATCTCAATGGGTGTCACCTGGTTACACAGAGAGAGTGAATCTCAATGGGTGTCACCTGGACATACAGAGAGTGAATCTCAATGGGTGTCACCTGGTTACACAGAGAGAGTGAATCTCAATGGGTGTCACCTGGTCACACAGTGAATATTAATGAGTGTCACCTCGTCACACAGTGAATCTCAATTGGTGTCACCTGGTCACAAGGTGAATCTCAATGGGTGTCACCTGGTTACACGGAGAAAGTGAATCTCAATGGGTGTCACCTGGACATACAGAGAGTGAATCTTAATGGGTGTCACCTGGTTACACAGAGAGAGTGAATCTCAATGGGTGTCACCTGGTCACACAGTGAATCTCAATGGGTGTCACCTGGTCACACAGTGAATCTCAATGGGTGTCCCCTGGTTACAAAGAGAGAGTGAATCTCAATGGGTGTCACCTGGTTACACAGTGATAGTGAATCTCAATGGTGTCACCTGGACACACAGAGAGAGTGAATCTCAATGGGTGTCACCTGGTTACACAGTGAGATTGAATCTCAATGGGTGTCACCTGGACACACAGAGAGAGTGAATCTCAATGGATGTAACCTGGTCACACAGAGATAGTGAATCTCAATGGGCGTTACCTGGAAACAAAGAGAGAGTGAATCTCATTGGGTGTCACCTGGTTACGTAGAGAGAGTGAATCTCAATGTGTGTCACCTGGTTTTACAGAGAGAGTGAATCTCAATTAGTGTCACCTGGACACACAGAGAGAGTGAATCTCAATGGATGTCACCTGGTTACACAGAGAGAGTGAATTTTAATGGGCATCACCTGGACACACAGAAATATTGAATCTCAATGGGTGTCACCTGGTTACGCGGAGAGAGTGAATCTTATTGGGCGTCACCTGGACACACAGAGAGAGTGAATCTCAATGGGTGTCACCTGGTTACACAGAGGGAGTGAATCTCAACGGGTGTCACCTGGTTACACAGAGAGAGTGAATCTCAATGGGGTGTCAAGTGGTTTCACAGAAAGAGTGAATCTCGATGGGTGTCACCTGGTCACACAGAGAGAGTGAATCTCAATGGGTGTCACCTGGTTACACAGAGAGAGTGAATCTTAATGGGCGTCACCTGGACACACAGAGAGAGTGAATCTCAATGGGTGTCACCTGGACATACAGAGAGTGAATTTCAATGGGTATCACCTGGTTACACAGAGAGAGTGAATCTCAATGGGTGTCACCTGGTTACACAGAGAGAGTGAATCTCAATGGGTGTCACCTGGTCACACAGTGAATCTTAATGGGTGTTACCTCGTCACACAGTGAATCTCAATGGGTGTCACCTGGTCACAAGGTGAATCTCAATGGGTGTCACATGGTTACACAGAGAAAGTGAATCTCAATGGGTGTCACCTGGACATAGAGAGAGTGAATTTCAATGGGTATCACCTGGTTACACAGAGAGAGTGAATCTCAATGGGTGTCACCTGGTCACACATTGAATCTCAATGGGTATCACCTGGTCACACAGTGAATCTCAATGGGTGTCACCTGGTTACAAAGAGAGAGTGAATCTCACTGGGTGTCACCTGGTTACCCAGTGAGAGTGAATCTCAATGGGTATCACCTCGACACATGGAGACAGTGAATCTCAATGGGTGTCACCTGGACACACAGAGAGAGTGAATCTCAATGGGTGTCACCTGGTTACACAGTGAGAGTGAATCTCAATGGGTGTCACCTGGACACACAGAGAGAGTGAATCTCAATGGGTGTCACCTGGTTACACAGTGAGAGTGAATCTCAATGGGTGTCACCTGGACACACAGAGAGAGTGACTCTTAATGGGTGTCACCTGACCACAGAGAGAGAGAGAGTGATTCTCAATGGGTGTCACCTGGTCACACAGTGAATCTCAATAGGCGTCACCTGGACACACAGAGAGATTGAATCTCAATGGATGTAACCTGGTCACACAGAGATAGTGAATCTCAATGGGCGTTACCTGGAAACAAATAAAGAGTGAATCTCATTGGGTGTCACCTGGTTACGTAGAGAGAGTGAATCTCAATGTGTGTCACCTGGTTACACAGAGAGAGAGAGTGAATCTCAATTGATGTCACCTGGACACACAGAGAGAGTGAATCTCAATGGATGTCACCTGGTTACACAGAGAGAGTGAATTTTAATGGGCATCACCTGGACACACAGAGATATTGAATCTCAATGGGTGTCACCTGGTCACGCAGAGAGAGTGAATTTCAAGGGGCGTCACCTGGACACACAGAGAGAGTGAATCTCAACGGGTGTCACCTGGTTACACAGAGAGAGTGAATCTCAATGGGGTGTCAAGTGGTTTCACATAAAGAGTGAATCTCAATGGGTGTCACCTAGTCACACAGTGAATCTGAATGGGTGTCACCTGGTCACACAGTGAATCTCAATGGGTGTCACCTGGTTACACAGAGAGAGTGAATCTCAATGGGTGTCACCTCGACACACGGAGACAGTGAATCTCAATGGCTGTCACCTGGACACACAGAGAGAGTGAATGTCAATGGGTGTCACCTGGTTACACAGAGAGAGTGACTCTTAATGGGTGTCACCTGACCACAGAGAGTGAGTGATTCTCAATGGGTGTCACCTGGTCACACAGTGAATGTCAATGGGTGTCACTTGGTCACACAGTGAATCTCAATGGGTGTCACCTGGTTACACAGAGAGAGTGAATTTTAATGGGCGTCACCTGGACACACAGAGATATTGAATCTCAATGGGTGTCACCTGGTTACACATAGAGAGTGAATCTCAATGGATGTCAACTCGTCACACAGAGATCGTGAATCTCAATGGGCATTACCTGGACACACAGAGAGAGTGAATCTCAATGGGCGTCACCTGGTTACACAGAGAGAGTGAATCTCAATGGGTGTCACCTGAACACACGGAGAGAGTGAATCTCAATGGGTGTCACCTGGACACACAGAGAGAGTGAATCTCAATGGGCGTCACCTGTACACAGAGAGAGAGAGTGAATTTCAATGGGTGTCACCTGGACACACAGAGAGAGTGAATCTCAATGGGTGTCACCTGGACACACAGAGAGAGTGAATCTCAATGGGTCTCACCTGGTCACACAGTGAATCTGAATGGGTGTCACCTGGTCACACAGTGAATCTCAATGGGTGTCACCTGGTTACACAGAGAGAGTGAATCTCGATGGGTGTCACCTGGTTACACAGAGAGAGTGAATCTCAATGGGTGTCACCTCGACACACGGAGACAGTGAATCACAATGGCTGTCACCTGGACACACAGAGATAGTGAATCTCAATGGGTGTCACCTGGTTACACAGTGAGAGTGAATCTCAATGGGTGTCACCTGGACACACAGAGAGAGTGAATCTCAATGGGTGTCACCTGGTTACACAGAGAGAGTGAATCTCAATGGGTGTCACCTGGTCACACAGTGAATCTTAATGGGTGTCACCTCGTCACACAGTGAATCTCAATGGGTGTCACCTGGACACAGAGAGTGAATCTCAATGGGTGTTACCTGGTTACACAGTGAGAGTGAATCTCAATGGGTGTCACCTGGACACAGAGTGACTCTTAATGGGTGTCACCTGACCACAGAGAGTGAGTGATTCTCAATGGGTGTCACCTGGTCACACAGTGAATCTCAATGGGTGTCACTTGGTCACACAGTGAATCTCAATGGGCGTCACCTGGACACACAGAGAGAGTGAATCTCAATGGGTGTCACCTGGTTACACAGAGAGAGAGTGAATTTTAATGGGTGTCACCTGGACACACAGAGATATTGAATCTCAATGGGTGTCACCTGGTTACACAGAGAGAGTGAATCTTAATGTGCGTCACCTGGTCACACAGAGAGAGTGTATCTCTCATGGGTGTCACCTGGTTACACAGAGAGAGTGAATCTCAATGGGTGTCACCTGGTCACACAGTGAATCTTAATGGGTGTCACCTCGTCACACAATGAATCTCATTGGGTGTCACCTGGTCACAAGGTGAATCTCAATGGGTGTCACCTGGTTACACAGAGAGAGTGAATCTCAATGGGTGTCACCTGGACATACAGAGAGTGAATCTCAATGGGTGTCACCTGGTTACACAGAGAGAGTGAATCTCAATGGGTGTCACCTGGTCACACAGTGAATATTAATGAGTGTCACCTCGTCACACAGTGAATCTCAATGGGTGTCACCTGGTCACAAGGTGAATCTCAATGGGTGTCACCTGGTTACACGGAGAAAGTGAATCTCAATGGGTGTCACCTGGACATACAGAGAGTGAATCCTAATGGGTGTCACCTGGTTACACAGAGTGAGTGAATCTCAATGGGTGTCACCTGGTCACACAGTGAATCTCAATGGGTGTCACCTGGTCACACAGTGAATCTCAATGGGTTTCCCCTGGTTACAAAGAGAGAGTGAATCTCAATGGGTGTCACCTGGTTACACAGTGATAGTGAATCTCAATGGTGTCACCTGGACACACAGAGAGAGTGAATCTCAATGGGTGTCACCTGGTTACACAGTGAGATTGAATCTCAATGGGTGTCACCTGGACACACAGAGAGAGTGAATCTCAATGGATGTAACCTGGTCACACAGAGATAGTGAATCTCAATGGGCGTTACCTGGAAACAAAGAGAGAGTGAATCTCATTGGGTGTCACCTGGTTACGTAGAGAGAGTGAATCTCAATGTGTGTCACCTGGTTTTACAGAGAGAGTGAATCTCAATTGGTGTCACCTGGACACACAGAGAGAGTGAATCTCAATGGATGTCACCTGGTTACACAGAGAGAGTGAATTTTAATGGGCATCACCTGGACACACAGAGATATTGAATCTCAATGGGTGTCACCTGGTTACGCGGAGAGAGTGAATCTTAATGGGCGTCACCTGGACACACAGAGAGAGTGAATCTCAATGGGTGTCACCTGGTTACACAGAGGGAGTGAATCTCAACGGGTGTCATCTGGTTACACAGAGAGAGTGAATCTCAATGGGGTGTCAAGTGGTTTCACAGAAAGAGTGAATCTCGATGGGTGTCACCTGGTCACACAGAGAGAGTGAATCTCAATGGGTGTCACCTGGTTACACAGAGAGAGTGAATCTTAATGGGCGTCACCTGGACACACAGAGAGAGTGAATCTCAATGGGTGTCACCTGGACATACAGAGAGTGAATTTTAATGGGTATCACCTGGTTACACAGAGAGAGTGAATCTCAATGGGTGTCACCTGGTTACACAGAGAGAGTGAATCTCAATGGGTGTCACCTGGTCACACAGTGAATCTTAATGGGTGTTACCTCGTCACACAGTGAATCTCAATGGGTGTCACCTGGTCACAAGGTGAATCTCAATGGGTGTCACATGGTTACACAGAGAAAGTGAATCTCAATGGGTGTCACCTGGACATACAGAGAGTGAATTTCAATGGGTATCACCTGGTTACACAGAGAGAGTGAATCTCAATGGGTGTCACCTGGTCACACATTGAATCTCAATGGGTATCACCTGGTCACACAGTGAATCTCAATGGGTGTCACCTGGTTACCCAGTGAGAGTGAATCTCAATGGGTGTCACCTCGACACATGGAGACAGTGAATCTCAATGGGTGTCACCTGGACACACAGAGAGAGTGAATCTCAATGGGTGTCACCTGGTTACACAGTGAGAGTGAATCTCAATGGGTGTCACCTGGACACACAGAGAGAGTGAATCTCAATGGGTGTCACCTGGTTACACAGTGAGAGTGAATCTCAATGGGTGTCACCTGGACACACAGAGAGAGTGACTCTTAATGGGTGTCACCTGACCACAGAGAGAGAGAGAGAGTGATTCTCAATGGGTGTCACCTGGTCACACAGTGAATCTCAATAGGCGTCACCTGGACACACAGAGAGATTGAATCTCAATGGATGTAACCTGGTCACACAGAGATAGTGAATCTCAATGGGCGTTACCTGGAAACAAATAAAGAGTGAATCTCATTGGGTGTCACCTGGTTACGTAGAGAGAGTGAATCTCAATGTGTGTCACCTGGTTACACAGAGAGAGAGAGTGAATCTCAATTGATGTCACCTGGACACACAGAGAGAGTGAATCTCAATGGATGTCACCTGGTTACACAGAGAGAGTGAATTTTAATGGGCATCACCTGGACACACAGAGATATTGAATCTCAATGGGTGTCGCCTGGTCACGCAGAGAGAGTGAATTTCAAGGGGCGTCACCTGGACACACAGAGAGAGTGAATCTCAACGGGTGTCACCTGGTTACACAGAGAGAGTGAATCTCAATGGGGTGTCAAGTGGTTTCACATAAAGAGTGAATCTCAATGGGTGTCACCTAGTCACACATTGAATCTGAATGGGTGTCACCTGGTCACACAGTGAATCTCAATGGGTGTCACCTGGTTGCACAGAGAGAGTGAATCTCGATGGGTGTCACCTGGTTACACAGAGAGAGTGAATCTCAATGGGTGTCATCTCGACACACGGAGACAGTGAATCTCAATGGCTGTCACCTGGACACACAGAGAGAGTGAATGTCAATGGGTGTCACCTGGTTACACAGAGAGAGTGACTCTTAATGGGTGTCACCTGACCACAGAGAGTGAGTGATTCTCAATGGGTGTCACCTGGTCACACAGTGAATGTCAATGGGTGTCACTTGGTCACACAGTGAATCTCAATGGGTGTCACCTGGTTACACAGAGAGAGTGAATTTTAATGGGCGTCACCTGGACACACAGAGATATTGAATCTCAATGGGTGTCACCTGGTTACACATAGAGAGTGAATCTCAATGGATGTCAACTCGTCACACAGAGATCGTGAATCTCAATGGGCATTACCTGGACACACAGAGAGAGTGAATCTCAATGGGCGTCACCTGGTTACACATAGAGAGTGAATCTCAATGGGTGTCACCTGAACACACGGAGAGAGTAAATCTCAATGGGTGTCACCTGGACACACAGAGAGAGTGAATCTCAATGGGCGTCACCTGTACACACAGAGAGAGAGAGTGAATTTCAATGGGTGTCACCTGGACACACAGAGAGAGTGAATCTCAATGGGTGTCACCTGGACACACAGAGAGAGTGAATCTCAATGGGTCTCACCTGGTCACACAGTGAATCTGAATGGGTGTCACCTGGTCACACAGTGAATCTCAATGGGTGTCACCTGGTTACACAGAGAGAGTGAATCTCGATGGGTGTCACCTGGTTACACAGAGAGAGTGAATCTCAATGGGTGTCACCTCGACACACGGAGACAGTGAATCACAATGGCTGTCACCTGGACACACAGAGATAGAGAATCTCAATGGGTGTCACCTGGTTACACAGTGAGAGTAAATCTCAATGGGTGTCACCTGGACACACAGAGATAGTGAATCTCAATGGGTGTCACCTGGTTACACAGGGAGAGTGAATCTCAATGGGTGTCA
The DNA here is from genome assembly GCF_048934315.1 of Petromyzon marinus. Classification (NCBI taxonomy): domain Eukaryota; kingdom Metazoa; phylum Chordata; class Hyperoartia; order Petromyzontiformes; family Petromyzontidae; genus Petromyzon; species Petromyzon marinus. The sequence goes on along the minus strand of NC_133734.1, from coordinate 8,248,541 downwards.
CCTGGTCACACAGTGAATCTTAATGGGTGTCACCTCGTCACACAGTGAATCTCAATGGGTGTCACCTGGACACAGAGAGTGAATCTCAATGGGTGTTACCTGGTTACACAGTGAGAGTGAATCTCAATGGGTGTCACCTGGACACAGAGTGACTCTTAATGGGTGTCACCTGACCACAGAGAGTGAGTGATTCTCAATGGGTGTCACCTGGTCACACAGTGAATCTCAATGGGTGTCACTTGGTCACACAGTGAATCTCAATGGGCGTCACCTGGACACACAGAGAGAGTGAATCTCAATGGGTGTCACCTGGTTACACAGAGAGAGAGTGAATTTTAATGGGTGTCACCTGGACACACAGAGATATTGAATCTCAATGGGTGTCACCTGGTTACACAGAGAGAGTGAATCTTAATGTGCGTCACCTGGTCACACAGAGAGAGTGTATCTCTCATGGGTGTCACCTGGTTACACAGAGAGAGTGAATCTCAATGGGTGTCACCTGGTCACACAGTGAATCTTAATGGGTGTCACCTCGTCACACAATGAATCTCATTGGGTGTCACCTGGTCACAAGGTGAATCTCAATGGGTGTCACCTGGTTACACAGAGAGAGTGAATCTCAATGGGTGTCACCTGGACATACAGAGAGTGAATCTCAATGGGTGTCACCTGGTTACACAGAGAGAGTGAATCTCAATGGGTGTCACCTGGTCACACAGTGAATATTAATGAGTGTCACCTCGTCACACAGTGAATCTCAATGGGTGTCACCTGGTCACCCAGTTAATCTCAATGGGTGTCACCTGGTCACACAGTGAATCTCAATGGGTGTCCCCTGGTTACAAAGAGAGAGTGAATCTCAATGGGTGTCACCTGGTTACACAGTGATAGTGAATCTCAATGGTGTCACCTGGACACACAGAGAGAGTGAATCTCAATGGGTGTCACCTGGTTACACAGTGAGATTGAATCTCAATGGGTGTCACCTGGACACACAGAGAGAGTGAATCTCAATGGATGTAACCTGGTCACACAGAGATAGTGAATCTCAATGGGCGTTACCTGGAAACAAAGAGAGAGTGAATCTCATTGGGTGTCACCTGGTTACGTAGAGAGAGTGAATCTCAATGTGTGTCACCTGGTTTTACAGAGAGAGTGAATCTCAATTGGTGTCACCTGGACACACAGAGAGAGTGAATCTCAAATGATGTCACCTGGTTACACAGAGAGAGTGAATTTTAATGGGCATCACCTGGACACACAGAGATATTGAATCTCAATGGGTGTCACCTGGTTACGCGGAGAGAGTGAATCTTAATGGGCGTCACCTGGACACACAGAGAGAGTGAATCTCAACGGGTGTCACCTGGTTACACAGAGAGAGTGAATCTCAATGGGGTGTCAAGTGGTTTCACAGAAAGAGTGAATCTCGATGGGTGTCACCTGGTCACACAGAGAGAGTGAATCTCAATGGGTGTCACCTGGTTACACAGAGAGAGTGAATCTTAATGGGCGTCACCTGGACACACAGAGAGAGTGAATCTCAATGGGTGTCACCTGGACATACAGAGAGTGAATCTCAATGGGTGTCACCTGGTTACACAGAGAGAGTGAATCTCAATGGGTGTCACCTGGTCACACAGTGAATATTAATGAGTGTCACCTCGTCACACAGTGAATCTCAATGGGTGTCACCTGGTCACAAGGTGAATCTCAATGGGTGTCACCTGGTTACACGGAGAAAGTGAATCTCAATGGGTGTCACCTGGACATACAGAGAGTGAATTTTAATGGGTGTCACCTGGTTACACAGAGAGAGTGAATCTCAATGGGCGTCACCTGGTCACACAGTGAATCTCAATGGGTGTCACCTGGTCACACAGTGAATCTCAATGGGTGTCCCCTGGTTACAAAGAGAGAGTGAATCTCAATGGGTGTCACCTGGTTACACAGTGATAGTGAATCTCAATGGGTGTCACCTGGACACACAGAGAGAGTGAATCTCAATGGGTGTCACCTGGTTACACAGTGAGATTGAATCTCAATGGGTGTCACCTGGACACACAGAGAGAGTGAATCTCAATGGATGTAACCTGGTCACACAGAGATAGTCAATCTCAATGGGCGTTACCTAGAAACAAAGAGAGAGTGAATCTCATTGGGTGTCACCTGGTTACGTAGAGAGAGTGAATCTCAATGTGTATCACCTGGTTTTACAGAGAGAGTGAATCTCAATTGGTGTCACCTGGACACACAGAGAGAGTGAATCTCAATGGATGTCACCTGGTTACACAGAGAGAGTGAATTTTAATGGGCATCACCTGGACACACAGATATATTGAATCTCAATGGGTGTCACCTGGTTACGCGGAGAGAGTGAATCTTAATGGGCGTCACCTGGACAAACAGAGAGAGTGAATCTCAATGGGTGTCACCTGGTTACACAGAGAGAGTGAATCTCAATGGGTGTCACCTGGTCACACAGTGAATCTTAATGGGTGTCACTTCGTCACACAGTGAATCTCAATGGGTGTCACCTGGTTACACAGAGGGAGTGAATCTCAACGGGTGTCACCTGGTTACACAGAGAGAGTGAATCTCAATGGGGTGTCAAGTGGTTTCACAGAAAGAGTGAATCTCGATGGGTGTCACCTGGTCACACAGAGAGAGTGAATCTCAATGGGTGTCACCTGGTTGCACAGAGAGAGTGAATCTTAATGGGCGTCACCTGGACACACAGAGAGAGTGAATCTCAATGGGTGTCACCTGGTTACACAGAGAGAGTGAATCTCAATGGGTGTCACCTGGTCACACAGTGAATCTTAATGGGTGTCACCTCGTCACACAGTGAATCTCAATGGGTGTCACCTGGTCACAAGGTGAATCTCAATGGGTGTCACCTGGTCACACAGAGAGAGTGAATCTCAATGGGTGTCACCTGGACATACAGAGAGTGAATCTCAATGGGTGTCACCTGGTTACACAGAGAGAGTGAATCTCAATGGGTGTCACCTGGTCACACAGTGAATCTTAATGGGTGTTACCTCGTCACACAGTGAATCTCAATGGGTGTCACCTGGTCACAAGGTGAATCTCAATGGGTGTCACATGGTTACACAGAGAAAGTGAATCTCAATGGGTGTCACCTGGACATACAGATAGTGAATTTCAATGGGTATCACCTGGTTACACAGAGAGAGTGAATCTCAATGGGTGTCACCTGGTCACACATTGAATCTCAATGGGTATCACCTGGTCACACAGTGAATCTCAATGGGTGTCACCTGGTTACAAAGAGAGAGTGAATCTCACTGGGTGTCACCTGGTTACCCAGTGAGAGTGAATCTCAATGGGTGTCACCTCGACACATGGAGACAGTGAATCTCAATGGGTGTCACCTGGACACACAGAGAGAGTGAATCTCAATGGGTGTCACCTGGTTACACAGTGAGAGTGAATCTCAATGGGTGTCACCTGGACACACAGAGAGAGTGAATCTCAATGGGTGTCACCTGGTTACACAGTGAGAGTGAATCTCAATGGGTGTCACCTGGACACACAGAGAGAGTGACTCTTAATGGGTGTCACCTGACCACAGAGAGAGAGAGAGAGTGATTCTCAATGGGTGTCACCTGGTCACACAGTGAATCTCAATAGGCGTCACCTGGACACACAGAGAGATTGAATCTCAATGGATGTAACCTGGTCACACAGAGATAGTGAATCTCAATGGGCGTTACCTGGAAACAAATAAAGAGTGAATCTCATTGGGTGTCACCTGGTTACGTGGAGAGAGTGAATCTCAATGTGTGTCACCTGGTTACACAGAGAGAGAGTGAATCTCAATTGATGTCACCTGGACACACAGAGAGAGTGAATCTCAATGGATGTCACCTGGTTACACAGAGAGAGTGAATTTTAATGGGCATCACCTGGACACACAGAGATATTGAATCTCAATGGGTGTCACCTGGTCACGCAGAGAGAGTGAATTTCAAGGGGCGTCACCTGGACACACAGAGAGAGTGAATCTCAACGGGTGTCACCTGGTTACACAGAGAGAGTGAATCTCAATGGGGTGTCAAGTGGTTTCACAGAAAGAGTGAATCTCAATGGGTGTAACCTAGTCACACAGTGAATCTGAATGGGTGTCACCTGGTCACACAGTGAATCTCAATGGGTGTCACCTGGTTGCACAGAGAGAGTGAATCTCGATGGGTGTCACCTGGTTACACAGAGAGAGTGAATCTCAATGGGTGTCACCTCGACACACGGAGACAGTGAATCTCAATGGCTGTCACCTGGACACACAGAGAGAGTGAATGTCAATGGGTGTCACCTGGTTACACAGAGAGAGTGACTCTTAATGGGTGTCACCTGACCACAGAGAGTGAGTGATTCTCAATGGGTGTCACCTGGTCACACAGTGAATGTCAATGGGTGTCACTTGGTCACACAGTGAATCTCAATGGGTGTCACCTGGTTACACAGAGAGAGTGAATTTTAATGGGCGTCACCTGGACACACAGAGATATTGAATCTCAATGGGTGTCACCTGGTTACACATAGAGAGTGAATCTCAATGGATGTCAACTCGTCACACAGAGATCGTGAATTTCAATGGGCATTACCTGGACACACAGAGAGAGTGAATCTCAATGGGCGTCACCTGGCTACACATAGAGAGTGAATCTCAATGGGTGTCACCTGAACACACGGAGAGAGTGAATCTCAATGGGTGTCACCTGGACACACAGAGAGAGTGAATCTCAATGGGCGTCACCTGTACACAGAGAGAGAGAGTGAATTTCAATGGGTGTCACCTGGACACACAGAGAGAGTGAATCTCAATGGGTGTCACCTGGACACACAGAGAGAGTGAATCTCAATGGGTCTCACCTGGTCACACAGTGAATCTGAATGGGTGTCACCTGGTCACACAGTGAATCTCAATGGGTGTCACCTGGTTACACAGAGAGAGTGAATCTCGATGGGTGTCACCTGGTTACACAGAGAGAGTGAATCTCAATGGGTGTCACCTCGACACACGGAGACAGTGAATCACAATGGCTGTCACCTGGACACACAGAGATAGTGAATCTCAATGGGTGTCACCTGGTTACACAGTGAGAGTGAATCTCAATGGGTGTCACCTGGACACACAGAGAGAGTGAATCTCAATGGGTGTCACCTGGTTACACAGAGAGAGTGAATCTCAATGGGTGTCACCTGGTCACACAGTGAATCTTAATGGGTGTCACCTCGTCACACAGTAAATCTCAATGGGTGTCACCTGGACACAGAGAGTGAATCTCAATGGGTGTTACCTGGTTACACAGTGAGAGTGAATCTCAATGGGTGTCACCTGGACACAGAGAGAGTGACTCTTAATGGGTGTCACCTGACCACACAGAGATAGTCAATCTCAATGGGCGTTACCTAGAAACAAAGAGAGAGTGAATCTCATTGGGTGTCACCTGGTTACGTAGAGAGAGTGAATCTCAATGTGTGTCACCTGGTTTTACAGAGAGAGTGAATCTCAATTGGTGTCACCTGGACACACAGAGAGAGTGAATCTCAATGGATGTCACCTGGTTACACAGAGAGAGTGAATTTTAATGGGCATCACCTGGACACACAGATATATTGAATCTCAATGGGTGTCACCTGGTTACGCGGAGAGAGTGAATCTTAATGGGCGTCACCTGGACAAACAGAGAGAGTGAATCTCAATGGGTGTCACCTGGTTACACAGAGAGAGTGAATCTCAATGGGTGTCACCTGGTCACACAGTGAATCTTAATGGGTGTCACTTCGTCACACAGTGAATCTCAATGGGTGTCACCTGGTTACACAGAGGGAGTGAATCTCAACGGGTGTCACCTGGTTACACAGAGAGAGTGAATCTCAATGGGGTGTCAAGTGGTTTCACAGAAAGAGTGAATCTCGATGGGTGTCACCTGGTCACACAGAGAGAGTGAATCTCAATGGGTGTCACCTGGTTGCACAGAGAGAGTGAATCTTAATGGGCGTCACCTGGACACACAGAGAGAGTGAATCTCAATGGGTGTCACCTGGTTACACAGAGAGAGTGAATCTCAATGGGTGTCACTTGGTCACACAGTGAATCTTAATGGGTGTCACCTCGTCACACAGTGAATCTCAATGGGTGTCACCTGGTCACAAGGTGAATCTCAATGGGTGTCACCTGGTCACACAGAGAGAGTGAATCTCAATGGGTGTCACCTGGACATACAGAGAGTGAATCTCAATGGGTGTCACCTGGTTACACAGAGAGAGTGAATCTCAATGGGTGTCACTTGGTCACCCAGTGAATCTTAATGGGTGTTACCTCGTCACACAGTGAATCTCAATGGGTGTCACCTGGTCACAAGGTGAATCTCAATGGGTGTCACATGGTTACACAGAGAAAGTGAATCTCAATGGGTGTCACCTGGACATACAGATAGTGAATTTCAATGGGTATCACCTGGTTACACAGAGAGAGTGAATCTCAATGGGTGTCACCTGGTCACACATTGAATCTCAATGGGTATCACCTGGTCACACAGTGAATCTCAATGGGTGTCACCTGGTTACAAAGAGAGAGTGAATCTCACTGGGTGTCACCTGGTTACCCAGTGAGAGTGAATCTCAATGGGTGTCACCTCGACACATGGAGACAGTGAATCTCAATGGGTGTCACCTGGACACACAGAGAGAGAGTGAATCTCAATGGGTGTCACCTGGTTACACAGTGAGAGTGAATCTCAATGGGTGTCACCTGGACACACAGAGAGAGTGAATCTCAATGGGTGTCACCTGGTTACACAGTGAGAGTGAATCTCAATGGGTGTCACCTGGACACACAGAGAGAGTGACTCTTAATGGGTGTCACCTGACCACAGAGAGAGAGAGAGTGATTCTCAATGGGTGTCACCTGGTCACACAGTGAATCTCAATAGGCGTCACCTGGACACACAGAGAGATTGAATCTCAATGGATGTAACCTGGTCACACAGAGATAGTGAATCTCAATGGGCGTTACCTGGAAACAAATAAAGAGTGAATCTCATTGGGTGTCACCTGGTTACACAGAGAGAGAGTGAATCTCAATTGATGTCACCTGGACACACAGAGAGAGTGAATCTCAATGGATGTCACCTGGTTACACAGAGAGAGTGAATTTTAATGGGCATCACCTGGACACACAGAGATATTGAATCTCAATGGGTGTCACCTGGTCACGCAGAGAGAGTGAATTTCAAGGGGCGTCACCTGGACACACAGAGAGAGTGAATCTCAATGGATGTCACCTGGTTACACAGAGAGAGTGAATTTTAATGGGCATCACCTGGACACACAGAGATATTGAATCTCAATGGGTGTCACCTGGTCACGCAGAGAGAGTGAATTTCAAGGGGCGTCACCTGGACACACAGAGAGAGTGAATCTCAACGGGTGTCACCTGGTTACACAGAGAGAGTGAATCTCAATGGGGTGTCAAGTGGTTTCACAGAAAGAGTGAATCTCAATGGGTGTAACCTAGTCACACAGTGAATCTGAATGGGTGTCACCTGGTCACACAGTGAATCTCAATGGGTGTCACCTGGTTGCACAGAGAGAGTGAATCTCGATGGGTGTCACCTGGTTACACAGAGAGAGTGAATCTCAATGGGTGTCACCTCGACACACGGAGACAGTGAATCTCAATGGCTGTCACCTGGACACACAGAGAGAGTGAATGTCAATGGGTGTCACCTGGTTACACAGAGAGAGTGACTCTTAATGGGTGTCACCTGACCACAGAGAGTGAGTGATTCTCAATGGGTGTCACCTGGTCACACAGTGAATGTCAATGGGTGTCACTTGGTCACACAGTGAATCTCAATGGGTGTCACCTGGTTACACAGAGAGAGTGAATTTTAATGGGCGTCACCTGGACACACAGAGATATTGAATCTCAATGGGTGTCACCTGGTTACACATAGAGAGTGAATCTCAATGGATGTCAACTCGTCACACAGAGATCGTGAATTTCAATGGGCATTACCTGGACACACAGAGAGAGTGAATCTCAATGGGCGTCACCTGGCTACACATAGAGAGTGAATCTCAATGGGTGTCACCTGAACACACGGAGAGAGTGAATCTCAATGGGTGTCACCTGGACACACAGAGAGAGTGAATCTCAATGGGCGTCACCTGTACACAGAGAGAGAGTGAATTTCAATGGGTGTCACCTGGACACACAGAGAGAGTGAATCTCAATGGGTGTCACCTGGACACACAGAGAGAGTGAATCTCAATGGGTCTCACCTGGTCACACAGTGAATCTGAATGGGTGTCACCTGGTCACACAGTGAATCTCAATGGGTGTCACCTGGTTACACAGAGAGAGTGAATCTCGATGGGTGTCACCTGGTTACACAGAGAGAGTGAATCTCAATGGGTGTCACCTCGACACACGGAGACAGTGAATCACAATGGCTGTCACCTGGACACACAGAGATAGTGAATCTCAATGGGTGTCACCTGGTTACACAGTGAGAGTGAATCTCAATGGGTGTCACCTGGACACACAGAGAGAGTGAATCTCAATGGGTGTCACCTGGTTACACAGAGAGAGTGAATCTCAATGGGTGTCACCTGGTCACACAGTGAATCTTAATGGGTGTCACCTCGTCACACAGTGAATCTCAATGGGTGTCACCTGGACACAGAGAGTGAATCTCAATGGGTGTTACCTGGTTACACAGTGAGAGTGAATCTCAATGGGTGTCACCTGGACACAGAGAGAGTGACTCTTAATGGGTGTCACCTGACCACAGAGAGTGAGTGATTCTCAATGGGTGTCACCTGGTCACACAGTGAATCTCAATGGGTGTCACTTGGTCACACAGTGAATCTCAATGGGCGTCACCTGGACACACAGAGAGAGTGAATCTCAATGGGTGTCACCTGGTTACACAGAGAGAGAGAGTGAATTTTAATGGGTGTCACCTGGACACACAGAGATATTGAATCTCAATGGGTGTCACCTGGTTACACATAGAGAGTGAATCTCAATGGATGTCAACTCGTCACACAGAGATCGTGAATCTCAATGCGCGTTACCTGGACACACAGAGAGAGTGAATCTCAATGGGTGTCACCTGAACACACGGAGACAGTGAATCTCAATGGGTGTCACCTGAACACACGGAGACAGTGAATCTCAATGGGCGTCACCTGTACACACAGAGATAGTGAATTTCAATGGGTGTCACCTGGACACACAGAGAGAGAGAGTGAATCTCAATGGGTGTCACCTGTACACACAGAGAGAGTGAATCTCAATGGGCGTCACCTGGACACACAGAGAGAGAGTGAATCTCAATGGGCGTGCCCATTCACAGAATCGATTTAATCCGCCGTCGAGTCCAGCAGTCGATCATCCCCGTTCTTTTACGTGCAAATCGACGGAACGTTTTTTATTGCGAACAAAATCGCTACCCACAACGGATGAACGTTTGGAATTGAATCGGCATCGATTCCGAATCGAATCCGACCACCCGCCCGCCCACGCTGAACCCCACCCCACTGGAGCGCGCGCTCCGCCAATTTCCGCTTCCGCGGCCACGTGACCGCAATAAAAAAAATCGCAACTGGGACTACTTTCAACCCCCCCCACCCCCGCGGACTACAGCGCAGAGCTGAAGTATCCCTCCGCCCTCCGCCGTTAGCGGTGAAATTTCCTCATCTTCCACAAAATAGTCCGGTGCCTTCTTTTCTCCACCACCACCACCACCCAAGATTGAAGTGGGACAGAGGCCACCCTCAACCCACCCACACCACCCACACAACCCACATACACCACCCACCCACACCACCCACCCACACCACCTGCACCACCCACCCACACCACCCACACCACCCACCTACACCACCCACCCACACCACCCACACCACCTACCTACACCACCCACCCACACCACCCACACCACCCACCTACACCACCCACTCACACCACCCACACCACTCACACCACCCACATACACCACCCACATACACCACCCACCCACACCACCCACACCACCCACCCACACCACCCACACCACCACAACCCAGCCACACCACCCACACCACCCACCCACACCACCCACCCACACCACCCACACCACTCACACCACCCACATACACCACCCACCCACATGCACCACCCACCCACACCACCCACCCACACCACCCACCCACACCACCCACCCACATACACCACCCACCCACACCACCCACATCACCCACCTACACCACCCACCCACCCACACCACCCACACCACCCACACCACCAACCCACACCACGCACCCCACCCACATACTCCACCCACACCACCCACCCACACCACCCACACCACCCACACCACCAACCCACACCACGCACCCCACCCACATACACCACCCACACCACCCACACCAACCACCCACCCACACCACCCACACCAACCACCCACACCACCCACCCCACCCACCCACCCACACCACCCACACCACCACAACCCAGCCACACCACCCACACCACCCACACCACCCACCCACACCTCTCCCAGGGGTCTAAACGCTCGACTCGGCGTCTGTGATGAGAACATTTTTACTTTCCACTTTTTGTTGTTGTCTTTCTAATTGTTGTGGTGGTGGTGGTGTCCTCCTTTAGCTAAAGTAGAATCTCATCAGCCTCCGGAGAGTGAATCAGTGGTGGTGGAGGTGGTGGTGATGGTGGTGGTGATGGTGGTGGTGATGATGATAGTGGTGGTGGTGATGATGATGTTGGTGGTGGTGATGATGATGGTGGTGGTGATGGTGGTGTGTGGTGATGATGATGGTGGTGATGATGATGGTGGTGGTGATGATGATGATGGTGGTGATGATGGTGGTGATGATGGTGGTGGTGATGATGGTGGTGGTGATGGTAGTGGTGATGATAATGGTGATGGTGGTGGTGATGATAGTGGTGGTGGTGGTGATGATGATGTTGGTGGTGGTGATGATGATGGTGGTGGTGGTGGTGATGATGATGATGATGGTGGTGGTGATGATGATGGTGGTGGTGGTGATGATGATGATGATGGTGGTGATGATGGTGGTGTTGATGGTGGTGATGATGGTGGTGTTGATGGTGGTGGTGGTAGTGGTGATGATGATGATGGTGGTGATGATGGTGGTGATGATGGTGGTGATGGTGGTGATGATGGTGGTGGTGATGATGTTGGTGGTGGTGATGATGATGGTGGTGATGATGGTGGTGATGATGGTGGTGATGGTGGTGATGATGGTGGTGGTGATGAAGTTGGTGGTGGTGATGATGATGGTGGTGTTGATGGTGGTGATGATGGTGGTGGTGATGATTGGTGGTGGTGGGTGATGATGGTGGTGGTGGTGGTGATGATGATGATGATGGTGGTGATGATGGTGGTGGTGATGATGGTGGTGGTGGTGATGATGGTGGTGGTGGTGTGATGATGATTGTGGTGGTGATGGTGGTGATGATGGTGGTGGTGATGATGGTGGTGGGGTGGTGATGATGATGATGGTGGTTGGTGATGGTGGTGATGATGGATGGTGATGGTGTATGATGGTGGTGATGATGATGATGGTGGTGGTGATGATGGTGATGATGTGGTGATGGTGGTGTTGTGGTGATGATGATGATGGTGGTGGGTGATATGATGGTGGTGGTGATGATGATGGTGGTGGTGATGACGGTAGTGATGGTGGTGGTGATGATGGTTGGTGATGATGATGATGATAGTGTGGTGGTGGTGAGATGATGATGGTGGTGATGGGGTTGGGTGATACTGATGGTGATAGTGATGGTGGTGGTGATGCTGATGGTAGTGATGATGCTGGTGGTGGTGATGGTGGTGGTCATTGTGGTCAGTTTAGAATCTCGCTGTCATCTTCACCGAGTCGCATTCTGACCCTCAACCCAGCCAACCGCACCCACCGTGTCTCATACACACGACTGGACCATCCACATTTGAGGTGATGTTGGTCGGGTGGAAGATCGCCTCGACACGAATGTTGTGTCGTCAAAGCCGCCACCACCCGACACGCGACCAATGTAGCAACAACCGGTTTGCGTGCTGTGCGGGTAACAATTTTGGCTCCCCCCCACCCACCCACCCGTCCCTCCTCCCCCTCCTCCCCCCTCCCCCTTCTCCCCTGCCCCCTAACTCCCCCCTCACCCCCCTCGCTCCTCCCCTCCTCCCCCTCCTCCCCCCTCTTCTACCCCCCCTCCTACCCCCTCCTCCCCCCTCCCCCTTCTCCCCCCTCCCCCTTCTCCCCTGCCTCCTCACTCCCCCCTCGCTCCTCCCCCTCCTACCCCCTCCTCCCCCCTCCTCCCCGGTCCTCCCCCCCCCCATTCATCCTTTCCAAGCATCCGAGGTGATTTGCGTGTGGGTGATTGAGTGGGTGGATGATTGAGTGGGTGAGTGAGTGGGTGGATGAGTGGGTGGGTGAGTGGGTGGGTGAGTGAGTGGGTGATTGAGTGGATGAATGAGTGAGTGGGTGAGTGAGTGGGTGAGTGGGTGAATGAGTGGGTGGATGAGTGAATGGGTGGATGAGTGGGTGGGTGAGTGGGTTGGTGATTGGGTGGGTGAGTGGGTGATTGAGTGGGTGGGTGAGTGGTGGGTGATTGGGTGGGTGATTGAGTGGGTGGGTGAGTGGGTGAATGAGTGAGTGGGTGAGTGAATGAATGAATGAGTGGGTGGATGAGTGAGTGGGTGGATGAGTGGCTGGGTGAGTGGGTGGGTGAGTGAGTGGGTGAGTGAATTAATGAATGAGTGGTGGATGGAGTGAGTGGGTGGGTGGATGAGTGAGTGGGTGAGTGAATGAATGAGTGGGTGGATGAGTGAGTGGGTGGGTGGATGAGTGAGTGGGTGGGTGGATGAGTGGGTGGGTGGGTGAGTGGGTGGATGAGTGAGTGGGTGGATGAGTGAGTGGGTGGATAAGTGAGTGAGTGAGTTGGTGGATGAGTGGGTGAGTGAGTGAGTGGGTGAGTGAGTGAGTGGATGAGTGAGTGAGTGTATGAGTGAGTGAGTGGATGAGTGAGTGAGTGGGTGAGTGAGTGAGTGGGTGAGTGAGTGGATTAATGAGTGAGTGAGTGAGTGGATGAGTGAGTGAGCGGGTGAGTGTGTGGATAAGTGAGTGAGTAAGTGAGTGACTGGATGAGGGAGTGAGTGTATGAGTGAGTGAGTGAGTTGGTGGATGAGTGAGTGAGTTGGTGGATGAGTGAGTGGATGAGTGTGTGAGTGGATTAATGAGTGAGTGAGTGGATGAGTGAGTG
>NC_133734.1:8197395-8235117 GCF_048934315.1 Petromyzon marinus | reverse complement strand
AGTAGTAGTGGTAGTGTTAGTAGTAGTGGTAGTGTTAGTAGTGGTAGTAGTAGTAGTGTTAGTAGTAGTGGTAGTGTTAGTAGTAGTGGTAGTGTTAGTAGAAGTGGTAGTGTTAGTAGTAGTGGTAGTAGTGGTAGAAGTGGTAGTGTTAGTAGTAGTGGTAGTGTTAGTAGTAGTGGTAGTAGTGGTAGAAGTGGTAGTGTTAGTATTAGTGGTAGTGTTAGTAGTGGTAGTAGTAGTAGTGTTAGTAGTAGTGGTAGTGTTAGTAGTAGTGGTAGTGTTAGTAGTAGTGGTAGTGTTAGCAGTAGTGTTAGTGTTAGTAGTAGTGGTAGTGTTAGTAGTAGTGGTACTGTTAGCAGTAGTGGTAGTGTTAGTAGTAGTGGTAGTGTTAGTAGTAGTGGTAGTGTTAGTAGTAGTGTTAGTAGTAGTGGTAGTAGTGATAGTGATGGTAGTGTTAGTAGTAGTGGTAGTGTTAGTAGTAGTGGTAGTAGTGGTAGAAGTGGTAGTGTTAGTAGTAGTGGTAGTGTTAGTAGTAGTGGTAGTAGTGATAGTGATGGTAGTGTTAGTAGTAGTGGTAGTGTTAGTAGTAGTGGTAGTAGTGGTAGAAGTGGTAGTGTTAGTAGTAGTGGTAGTGTTAGTAGTAGTGATAGTAGTAGTGATAGTGATGGTAGTGTTAGTAGTAGTGGTAGTGTTAGTAGTGGTAGTAGTAGTAGTGTTAGTAGTAGTGGTAGTGTTAGTAGTAGTGGTAGTGTTAGTAGAAGTGGTAGTGTTAGTAGTAGTGGTAGTGTTAGTAGTGGTAGTAGTAGTAGTGGTTAGTAGTAGTGGTAGTGTTAGTAGTAGTGGTAGTGTTAGTAGAAGTGGTAGTGTTAGTAGTAGTGGTAGTAGTGGTAGAAGTGGTAGTGTTAGTAGTAGTGGTAGTGTTAGTAGTAGTGGTAGTAGTGATAGTGATGGTAGTGTTAGTAGTAGTGGTAGTGTTAATAGTAGTGGTAGTAGTGATAGTGATGGTAGTGTTAGTAGTAGTGGTAGTAGTGGTAGAAGTGGTAGTGTTAGTAGTAGTGGTAGTAGTGATAGTGATGGTAGTGTTAGTAGTAGTGGTAGTAGTGATAGTGATGGTAGTGTTAGTAGTAGTGGTAGTAGTGATAGTGATGGTAGTGTTAGTAGTAGTGATAGTAGTGATAGTGATGGTAGTGTTAGTAGTAGTGGTAGTAGTGATAGTGATGGTAGTGTTAGTAGTAGTGGTAGTAGTGATAGTGATGGTAGTGTTAGTAGTAGTGGTAGTAGTGGTAGAAGTGGTAGTGTTAGTAGTAGTGTTAGTAGTAGTGATGGTAGTAGTGATGGTAGTGTTAGTAGTAGTGGTAGTGTTAGTAGTAGTGGTAGTAGTGATAGTGATGGTAGTGTTAGTAGTAGTGGTAGTAGTGATAGTGATGGTAGTGTTAGTAGTAGTGATAGTAGTGATAGTGATGGTAGTGTTAGTAGTAGTGGTAGTGTTAGTAGTAGTGGTAGTAGTGATAGTGATGGTAGTGTTAGTAGTAGTGGTAGTAGTGATAGTGATGGTAGTGTTAGTAGTAGTGGTAGTGTTAGTAGTAGTGTTAGTAGTAGTGGTAGTAGTGATAGTGATGGTAGTGTTAGTAGTAGTGGTAGTGTTAGTAGTAGTGTTAGTATTAGTGGTAGTAGTGATAGTGATGGTAGTGTTAGTAGTAGTGGTAGTAGTGATAGTGATGGTAGTGTTAGTAGTAGTGGTAGTGTTAGTAGTAGTGGTAGTAGTGATAGTGATGGTAGTGTTAGTAGTAGTGATAGTAGTGATAGTGATGGTAGTGTTAGTAGTAGTGGTAGTAGTGATAGTGATGGTAGTGTTAGTAGTAGTGGTAGTAGTGATAGTGATGGTAGTGTTAGTAGTAGTGATAGTAGTAGTGATAGTGATGGTAGTGTTAGTAGTAGTGGTAGTGTTAGTAGTAGTGGTAGTAGTGATAGTGATGGTAGTGTTAGTAGTAGTGGTAGTAGTGATAGTGATGGTAGTGTTAGTAGTAGTGGTAGTAGTGATAGTGATGGTAGTGTTAGTAGTAGTGATAGTAGTGATGGTGATGGTAGTGTTAGTAGTAGTGGTAGTAGTGATAGTGATGGTAGTGTTAGTAGTAGTAGTAGTGTTAGTAGTAGTGGTAGTAGTGATGGTGATGGTAGTGTTAGTAGTAGTGGTAGTAGTGATAGTGATGGTAGTGTTAGTAGTAGTGGTAGTAGTGATAGTGATGGTAGTGTTAGTAGTAGTGATAGTGTTAGTAGTAGTGGTAGTAGTGATAGTGATGGTAGTGTTAGTAGTAGTGATAGTGTTAGTAGTAGTGGTAGTAGTGATAGTGATGGTAGTGTTAGTAGTAGTGGTAGTAGTGATAGTGATGGTAGTGTTAGTAGTAGTGATAGTGTTAGTAGTAGTGATGGTGATGGTAGTGTTAGTAGTAGTGGTAGTAGTGATGGTGATGGTAGTGTTAGTAGTAGTGATAGTGTTAGTAGTAGTGATAGTGATGGTAGTGTTAGTAGTAGTGGTAGTAGTGATGGTGATGGTAGTGTTAGTAGTAGTGATAGTGTTAGTAGTAGTGATAGTAGTGATGGTAGTAGTGATAGTGATGGTAGTGTTAGTAGTAGTGATAGTAGTGATGGTGATGGTAGTGTTAGTAGTAGTGGTAGTAGTGATAGTGATGGTAGTGTTAGTAGTAGTGGTAGTAGTGATAGTGATGGTAGTGTTAGTAGTAGTGGTAGTAGTGATAGTGATGGTAGTGTTAGTAGTAGTGGTAGTAGTGATAGTGATGGTAGTGTTAGTAGTAGTGGTAGTGTTAGTAGTAGTGGTAGTAGTGATAGTGATGGTAGTGTTAGTAGTAGTGATAGTGATGGTAGTGTTAGTAGTAGTGATAGTAGTAGTGGTAGTAGTGATAGTGATGGTAGTGTTAGTAGTAGTGGTAGTGTTAGTAGTAGTGTTAGTAGTAGTGGTAGTAGTGATAGTGATGGTAGTGTTAGTAGTAGTGGTAGTGTTAGTAGTAGTGTTAGTAGTAGTGGTAGTAGTGATAGTGATGGTAGTGTTAGTAGTAGTGGTAGTAGTGATAGTGATGGTAGTGTTAGTAGTAGTGGTAGTAGTGATAGTGATGGTAGTGTTAGTAGTAGTGGTAGTAGTGGTAGAAGTGGTAGTGTTAGTAGTAGTGTTAGTAGTAGTGATGGTAGTAGTGATGGTAGTGTTAGTAGTAGTGGTAGTGTTAGTAGTAGTGGTAGTAGTGATAGTGATGGTAGTGTTAGTAGTAGTGGTAGTAGTGATAGTGATGGTAGTGTTAGTAGTAGTGATAGTAGTGATAGTGATGGTAGTGTTAGTAGTAGTGGTAGTGTTAGTAGTAGTGGTAGTAGTGATAGTGATGGTAGTGTTAGTAGTAGTGGTAGTAGTGATAGTGATGGTAGTGTTAGTAGTAGTGGTAGTGTTAGTAGTAGTGTTAGTAGTAGTGGTAGTAGTGATAGTGATGGTAGTGTTAGTAGTAGTGGTAGTGTTAGTAGTAGTGTTAGTAGTAGTGGTAGTAGTGATAGTGATGGTAGTGTTAGTAGTAGTGGTAGTAGTGATAGTGATGGTAGTGTTAGTAGTAGTGGTAGTGTTAGTAGTAGTGGTAGTAGTGATAGTGATGGTAGTGTTAGTAGTAGTGATAGTAGTGATAGTGATGGTAGTGTTAGTAGTAGTGGTAGTAGTGATAGTGATGGTAGTGTTAGTAGTAGTGGTAGTAGTGATAGTGATAGTAGTGTTAGTAGTAGTGATAGTAGTAGTGATAGTGATGGTAGTGTTAGTAGTAGTGGTAGTGTTAGTAGTAGTGGTAGTAGTGATAGTGATGGTAGTGTTAGTAGTAGTGGTAGTAGTGATAGTGATGGTAGTGTTAGTAGTAGTGGTAGTAGTGATAGTGATGGTAGTGTTAGTAGTAGTGATAGTAGTGATGGTGATGGTAGTGTTAGTAGTAGTGGTAGTAGTGATAGTGATGGTAGTGTTAGTAGTAGTAGTAGTGTTAGTAGTAGTGGTAGTAGTGATGGTGATGGTAGTGTTAGTAGTAGTGGTAGTAGTGATAGTGATGGTAGTGTTAGTAGTAGTGGTAGTAGTGATAGTGATGGTAGTGTTAGTAGTAGTGATAGTGTTAGTAGTAGTGGTAGTAGTGATAGTGATGGTAGTGTTAGTAGTAGTGATAGTGTTAGTAGTAGTGGTAGTAGTGATAGTGATGGTAGTGTTAGTAGTAGTGGTAGTAGTGATAGTGATGGTAGTGTTAGTAGTAGTGATAGTGTTAGTAGTAGTGATGGTGATGGTAGTGTTAGTAGTAGTGGTAGTAGTGATGGTGATGGTAGTGTTAGTAGTAGTGATAGTGTTAGTAGTAGTGATAGTGATGGTAGTGTTAGTAGTAGTGGTAGTAGTGATGGTGATGGTAGTGTTAGTAGTAGTGATAGTGTTAGTAGTAGTGATAGTAGTGATGGTAGTAGTGATAGTGATGGTAGTGTTAGTAGTAGTGATAGTAGTGATGGTGATGGTAGTGTTAGTAGTAGTGGTAGTAGTGATAGTGATGGTAGTGTTAGTAGTAGTGGTAGTAGTGATAGTGATGGTAGTGTTAGTAGTAGTGGTAGTAGTGATAGTGATGGTAGTGTTAGTAGTAGTGGTAGTAGTGATAGTGATGGTAGTGTTAGTAGTAGTGGTAGTGTTAGTAGTAGTGGTAGTAGTGATAGTGATGGTAGTGTTAGTAGTAGTGATAGTGATGGTAGTGTTAGTAGTAGTGATAGTAGTAGTGGTAGTAGTGATAGTGATGGTAGTGTTAGTAGTAGTGGTAGTGTTAGTAGTAGTGATAGTAGTGATGGTGATGGTAGTGTTAGTAGTAGTGGTAGTAGTGATAGTGATGGTAGTGTTAGTAGTAGTGATAGTAGTGATGGTGATGGTAGTGTTAGTAGTAGTGATAGTAGTGATAGTGATGGTAGTGTTAGTAGTAGTGATAGTAGTGATAGTGATGGTAGTGTTAGTAGTAGTGGTAGTAGTGATAGTGATGGTAGTGTTAGTAGTAGTGATAGTAGTGATAGTGATGGTAGTGTTAGTAGTAGTGATAGTGATGGTAGTGTTAGTAGTAGTGGTAGTAGTGATAGTGATGGTAGTGTTAGTAGTAGTGGTAGTAGTGATAGTGATGGTAGTGTTAGTAGTAGTGATAGTGATGGTAGTGTTAGTAGTAGTGGTAGTAGTGATAGTGATGGTAGTGTTAGTAGTAGTGATAGTGATGGTAGTGTTAGTAGTAGTGGTAGTAGTGATAGTGATGGTAGTGTTAGTAGTAGTGATAGTGATGGTAGTGTTAGTAGTAGTGATAGTGATGGTAGTGTTAGTAGTAGTGATAGTAGTAGTGATAGTGTTAGTAGTAGTGGTAGTAGTGATAGTGATGGTAGTGTTAGTAGTAGTGGTAGTAGTGATAGTGATGGTAGTGTTAGTAGTAGTGATAGTGATGGTAGTGTTAGTAGTAGTGATAGTGATGGTAGTGTTAGTAGTAGTGATAGTAGTGATGGTAGTGTTAGTAGTAGTGGTAGTAGTGATAGTGATGGTAGTGTTAGTAGTAGTGATAGTGTTAGTAGTAGTGATAGTAGTGATGGTGATGGTAGTGTTAGTAGTAGTGATAGTGTTAGTAGAAGTGGTAGTGTTAGTAGAAGTGGTAGTGTTAGTAGTAGTGTTAGTAGTAGTGTTAGTAGTAGTGGTAGTAGTGATAGTGATGGTAGTGTTAGTAGTAGTGATAGTAGTGATGGTGATGGTAGTGTTAGTAGTAGTGGTAGTAGTGATAGTGATGGTAGTGTTAGTAGTAGTGATAGTGATGGTAGTGTTAGTAGTAGTGGTAGTAGTGATAGTGATGGTAGTGTTAGTAGTAGTGATAGTGATGGTAGTGTTAGTAGTAGTGATAGTGATGGTAGTGTTAGTAGTAGTGATAGTAGTAGTGATAGTGTTAGTAGTAGTGGTAGTAGTGATAGTGATGGTAGTGTTAGTAGTAGTGGTAGTAGTGATAGTGATGGTAGTGTTAGTAGTAGTGATAGTGATGGTAGTGTTAGTAGTAGTGATAGTGATGGTAGTGTTAGTAGTAGTGATAGTAGTGATGGTAGTGTTAGTAGTAGTGGTAGTAGTGATAGTGATGGTAGTGTTAGTAGTAGTGATAGTGTTAGTAGTAGTGATAGTAGTGATGGTGATGGTAGTGTTAGTAGTAGTGATAGTGTTAGTAGAAGTGGTAGTGTTAGTAGAAGTGGTAGTGTTAGTAGTAGTGTTAGTAGTAGTGTTAGTAGTAGTGGTAGTAGTGATAGTGATGGTAGTGTTAGTAGTAGTGATAGTAGTGATGGTGATGTAGTGTTAGTAGTAGTGGTAGTAGTGATAGTGATGGTAGTGTTAGTAGTAGTGATAGTGATGGTAGTGTTAGTAGTAGTGGTAGTAGTGATAGTGATGGTAGTGTTAGTAGTAGTGATAGTGATGGTAGTGTTAGTAGTAGTGATAGTGATGGTAGTGTTAGTAGTAGTGATAGTAGTAGTGATAGTGTTAGTAGTAGTGGTAGTAGTGATAGTGATGGTAGTGTTAGTAGTAGTGGTAGTAGTGATAGTGATGGTAGTGTTAGTAGTAGTGATAGTGATGGTAGTGTTAGTAGTAGTGATAGTGATGGTAGTGTTAGTAGTAGTGATAGTAGTGATGGTAGTGTTAGTAGTAGTGGTAGTAGTGATAGTGATGGTAGTGTTAGTAGTAGTGATAGTGTTAGTAGTAGTGATAGTAGTGATGGTGATGGTAGTGTTAGTAGTAGTGATAGTGTTAGTAGAAGTGGTAGTGTTAGTAGAAGTGGTAGTGTTAGTAGTAGTGTTAGTAGTAGTGTTAGTAGTAGTGGTAGTAGTGATGGTGATGGTAGTGTTAGTAGTAGTGGTAGTAGTGATAGTGATGGTAGTGTTAGTAGTAGTGATAGTAGTGATAGTGATGGTAGTAGTAGTAGTAGTGTTAGTAGTAGTGATAGTAGTGATGGTAGTGTTAGTAGTAGTGGTAGTGTTAGTAGTAGTGGTAGTAGTGATAGTGATGGTAGTGTTAGTAGTAGTGGTAGTGTGTAGTAGTAGTGGTAGTAGTGATAGTGATGGTAGTGTTAGTAGTAGTGGTAGTGTTAGTAGTAGTGGTAGTAGTGATAGTGATGGTAGTGTTAGTAGTAGTGGTAGTAGTGATAGTGATGGTAGTGTTAGTAGTAGTGGTAGTGTTAGTAGTAGTGTTAGTAGTAGTGGTAGTAGTGATAGTGATGGTAGTGTTAGTAGTAGTGGTAGTGTTAGTAGTAGTGTTAGTAGTAGTGGTAGTAGTGATAGTGATGGTAGTGTTAGTAGTAGTGGTAGTAGTGATAGTGATGGTAGTGTTAGTAGTAGTGGTAGTGTTAGTAGTAGTGGTAGTAGTGATAGTGATGGTAGTGTTAGTAGTAGTGATAGTAGTGATAGTGATGGTAGTGTTAGTAGTAGTGGTAGTAGTGATAGTGATGGTAGTGTTAGTAGTAGTGGTAGTAGTGATAGTGATGGTAGTGTTAGTAGTAGTGATAGTAGTAGTGATAGTGATGGTAGTGTTAGTAGTAGTGGTAGTGTTAGTAGTAGTGGTAGTAGTGATAGTGATGGTAGTGTTAGTAGTAGTGGTAGTAGTGATAGTGATGGTAGTGTTAGTAGTAGTGGTAGTAGTGATAGTGATGGTAGTGTTAGTAGTAGTGATAGTAGTGATGGTGATGGTAGTGTTAGTAGTAGTGGTAGTAGTGATAGTGATGGTAGTGTTAGTAGTAGTAGTAGTGTTAGTAGTAGTGGTAGTAGTGATGGTGATGGTAGTGTTAGTAGTAGTGGTAGTAGTGATAGTGATGGTAGTGTTAGTAGTAGTGGTAGTAGTGATAGTGATGGTAGTGTTAGTAGTAGTGATAGTGTTAGTAGTAGTGGTAGTAGTGATAGTGATGGTAGTGTTAGTAGTAGTGATAGTGTTAGTAGTAGTGGTAGTAGTGATAGTGATGGTAGTGTTAGTAGTAGTGGTAGTAGTGATAGTGATGGTAGTGTTAGTAGTAGTGATAGTGTTAGTAGTAGTGATGGTGATGGTAGTGTTAGTAGTAGTGGTAGTAGTGATGGTGATGGTAGTGTTAGTAGTAGTGATAGTGTTAGTAGTAGTGATAGTGATGGTAGTGTTAGTAGTAGTGGTAGTAGTGATGGTGATGGTAGTGTTAGTAGTAGTGATAGTGTTAGTAGTAGTGATAGTAGTGATGGTAGTAGTGATAGTGATGGTAGTGTTAGTAGTAGTGATAGTAGTGATGGTGATGGTAGTGTTAGTAGTAGTGGTAGTAGTGATAGTGATGGTAGTGTTAGTAGTAGTGGTAGTAGTGATAGTGATGGTAGTGTTAGTAGTAGTGGTAGTAGTGATAGTGATGGTAGTGTTAGTAGTAGTGGTAGTAGTGATAGTGATGGTAGTGTTAGTAGTAGTGGTAGTGTTAGTAGTAGTGGTAGTAGTGATAGTGATGGTAGTGTTAGTAGTAGTGATAGTGATGGTAGTGTTAGTAGTAGTGATAGTAGTAGTGGTAGTAGTGATAGTGATGGTAGTGTTAGTAGTAGTGGTAGTGTTAGTAGTAGTGATAGTAGTGATGGTGATGGTAGTGTTAGTAGTAGTGGTAGTAGTGATAGTGATGGTAGTGTTAGTAGTAGTGATAGTAGTGATGGTGATGGTAGTGTTAGTAGTAGTGATAGTAGTGATAGTGATGGTAGTGTTAGTAGTAGTGATAGTAGTGATAGTGATGGTAGTGTTAGTAGTAGTGGTAGTAGTGATAGTGATGGTAGTGTTAGTAGTAGTGATAGTAGTGATAGTGATGGTAGTGTTAGTAGTAGTGATAGTGATGGTAGTGTTAGTAGTAGTGGTAGTAGTGATAGTGATGGTAGTGTTAGTAGTAGTGGTAGTAGTGATAGTGATGGTAGTGTTAGTAGTAGTGATAGTGATGGTAGTGTTAGTAGTAGTGGTAGTAGTGATAGTGATGGTAGTGTTAGTAGTAGTGATAGTGATGGTAGTGTTAGTAGTAGTGGTAGTAGTGATAGTGATGGTAGTGTTAGTAGTAGTGATAGTGATGGTAGTGTTAGTAGTAGTGATAGTGATGGTAGTGTTAGTAGTAGTGATAGTAGTAGTGATAGTGTTAGTAGTAGTGGTAGTAGTGATAGTGATGGTAGTGTTAGTAGTAGTGGTAGTAGTGATAGTGATGGTAGTGTTAGTAGTAGTGATAGTGATGGTAGTGTTAGTAGTAGTGATAGTGATGGTAGTGTTAGTAGTAGTGATAGTAGTGATGGTAGTGTTAGTAGTAGTGGTAGTAGTGATAGTGATGGTAGTGTTAGTAGTAGTGATAGTGTTAGTAGTAGTGATAGTAGTGATGGTGATGGTAGTGTTAGTAGTAGTGATAGTGTTAGTAGAAGTGGTAGTGTTAGTAGAAGTGGTAGTGTTAGTAGTAGTGTTAGTAGTAGTGTTAGTAGTAGTGGTAGTAGTGATAGTGATGGTAGTGTTAGTAGTAGTGATAGTAGTGATGGTGATGGTAGTGTTAGTAGTAGTGGTAGTAGTGATAGTGATGGTAGTGTTAGTAGTAGTGATAGTGATGGTAGTGTTAGTAGTAGTGGTAGTAGTGATAGTGATGGTAGTGTTAGTAGTAGTGATAGTGATGGTAGTGTTAGTAGTAGTGATAGTGATGGTAGTGTTAGTAGTAGTGATAGTAGTAGTGATAGTGTTAGTAGTAGTGGTAGTAGTGATAGTGATGGTAGTGTTAGTAGTAGTGGTAGTAGTGATAGTGATGGTAGTGTTAGTAGTAGTGATAGTGATGGTAGTGTTAGTAGTAGTGATAGTGATGGTAGTGTTAGTAGTAGTGATAGTAGTGATGGTAGTGTTAGTAGTAGTGGTAGTAGTGATAGTGATGGTAGTGTTAGTAGTAGTGATAGTGTTAGTAGTAGTGATAGTAGTGATGGTGATGGTAGTGTTAGTAGTAGTGATAGTGTTAGTAGAAGTGGTAGTGTTAGTAGAAGTGGTAGTGTTAGTAGTAGTGTTAGTAGTAGTGTTAGTAGTAGTGGTAGTAGTGATAGTGATGGTAGTGTTAGTAGTAGTGATAGTAGTGATGGTGATGGTAGTGTTAGTAGTAGTGGTAGTAGTGATAGTGATGGTAGTGTTAGTAGTAGTGATAGTGATGGTAGTGTTAGTAGTAGTGGTAGTAGTGATAGTGATGGTAGTGTTAGTAGTAGTGATAGTGATGGTAGTGTTAGTAGTAGTGATAGTGATGGTAGTGTTAGTAGTAGTGATAGTAGTAGTGATAGTGTTAGTAGTAGTGGTAGTAGTGATAGTGATGGTAGTGTTAGTAGTAGTGGTAGTAGTGATAGTGATGGTAGTGTTAGTAGTAGTGATAGTGATGGTAGTGTTAGTAGTAGTGATAGTGATGGTAGTGTTAGTAGTAGTGATAGTAGTGATGGTAGTGTTAGTAGTAGTGGTAGTAGTGATAGTGATGGTAGTGTTAGTAGTAGTGATAGTGTTAGTAGTAGTGATAGTAGTGATGGTGATGGTAGTGTTAGTAGTAGTGATAGTGTTAGTAGAAGTGGTAGTGTTAGTAGAAGTGGTAGTGTTAGTAGTAGTGTTAGTAGTAGTGTTAGTAGTAGTGGTAGTAGTGATGGTGATGGTAGTGTTAGTAGTAGTGGTAGTAGTGATAGTGATGGTAGTGTTAGTAGTAGTGATAGTAGTGATAGTGATGGTAGTAGTAGTAGTAGTGTTAGTAGTAGTGATAGTAGTGATGGTAGTGTTAGTAGTAGTGGTAGTGTTAGTAGTAGTGGTAGTAGTGATAGTGATGGTAGTGTTAGTAGTAGTGGTAGTGTTAGTAGTAGTGGTAGTAGTGATAGTGATGGTAGTGTTAGTAGTAGTGGTAGTGTTAGTAGTAGTGGTAGTAGTGATAGTGATGGTAGTGTTAGTAGTAGTGATAGTGTTAGTAGTAGTGTTAGTAGTGATAGTGATAGTAGTGGTAGAAGTGGTAGTGTTAGTGATAGTGATGGTAGTGTTAGTAGTGATAGTGATAGTAGTGATAGTGATGGTAGTGTTAGTAGTAGTGATAGTGTTAGTAGTAGTGATAGTAGTAGTGATAGTAGTAGTGATAGTAGTAGTGTTAGTAGTAGTGATAGTGTTAGTAGTAGTGGTAGTAGTGATAGTGATGGTAGTGTTAGTAGTAGTGATAGTGTTAGTGTTAGTAGTAGTGTTAGTAGTGATAGTGATAGTAGTGGTAGAAGTGGTAGTGTTAGTGATAGTGATGGTAGTGTTAGTAGTGATAGTGATAGTAGTGATAGTGATGGTAGTGTTAGTAGTAGTGATAGTGTTAGTAGTAGTGATAGTAGTAGTGATAGTAGTAGTGATAGTAGTAGTGATAGTAGTAGTGATAGTAGTAGTGTTAGTAGTAGTGATAGTGATAGTAGTGATGGTGATGGTAGTGTTAGTAGTGATGGTAGTGATAGTGTTAGTAGTGATGGTAGTGTTAGTAGTGATGGTAGTGATAGTGATAGTAGTGATGGTGATGGTAGTGGTAGTAGTGATGGTAGTGGTAGTAGTGATAGTGATAGTAGTGATAGTGTTAGTAGTGATAGTGATGGTAGTGTTAGTAGTAGTGGTAGTAGTGATGGTGATAGTAGTGTTAGTAGTAGTGATAGTAGTGATAGTGATGGTAGTGTTAGTAGTAGTAGTGATAGTAGTGATAGTGATGGTAGTGTTAGTAGTAGTGATAGTAGTGATGGTGATGGTAGTGTTAGTAGTAGTGGTAGTAGTAGTGATGGTGATAGTAGTGATGGTGATGGTAGTGTTAGTAGTAGTGGTAGTAGTGATAGTGATGGTAGTGTTAGTAGTAGTGGTAGTAGTGATAGTAGTGATGGTAGTGTTAGTAGTGATAGTGATGGTAGTGTTAGTAGTAGTGATAGTAGTGATAGTGATAGTAGTAGTGATGGTAGTGTTAGTAGTAGTGGTAGTGTTAGTAGTAGTGGTAGTGTTAGTAGTAGTAGTAGTGTTAGTAGTAGTGATAGTAGTGATAGTGATAGTAGTAGTGATGGTAGTGTTAGTAGTGATAGTGATAGTAGTGATAGTAGTGATGGTGTGGTAGTGTTAGTAGTAGTGATAGTAGTGATAGTGATGGTAGTGTTAGTAGTAGTGATAGTGATGGTAGTGTTAGTAGTAGTGATAGTAGTGATAGTGATGGTAGTGTTAGTAGTAGTGGTAGTAGTGATAGTGATGGTAGTGTTAGTAGTAGTGGTAGTAGTGATAGTGATGGTAGTGTTAGTAGTAGTGATAGTAGTGATAGTGATGGTAGTGTTAGTAGTGATAGTGATAGTAGTGATGGTGATGGTAGTGTTAGTAGTAGTGATAGTGATAGTAGTAGTGGTAGTGTTAGTAGTAGTGGTAGTGTTAGCAGTAGTGGTAGTGTTAGTAGTAGTGGTAGAAGTGGTAGTGTTAGTAGTAGTGGTAGTGTTAGTAGTAGTGGTAGTGTTAGTAGTAGTGGTAGTGTTAGTAGTAGTAGTGGTAGTAGTGATGGTGTTGTTGTTGAACTCACCGGAGCGGCGTGGCGGCTGGTAGACCCTCTGGTCTGGCCGCCGTGGCCGTGTTGGTGCCGGAGTTCGTCTCTGCCTGTGGCCCCCGCACAACAGCAGCAGTAGCAGCAGTAGTAGCAGTAGTAGCAGCAGTAGTAGTAGCAGTAGTAGTAGTAGCAGTAATAGTAGTAGCAGTAGTAGTAGCAGTAGTAGTAGCAGTAGTAGTAGTAGCAGCAGTAGTAGTAGCAGTAGTAGCAGCAGTAGTAGTAACAGCAGCAGCAGTAGTAGTAGTAGCAGTAGTAGTAGCAGTAATAGTAGTAGCAGTAGTAGTAGTAGCAGTAGTAGTAGCAGCAGCAGTAGTAGTAGCAGTAGTAGCAGTAGCAGCAGTAGTAGTAGCAGCAGTAGCAGCAGTAGTAGTAGCAGCAGTAGCAGTAGTAGTAGCAGCAGCAGCAGTAGTAGTAGTAGCAGTAGTAGTAGTAGCAGCAGTAGTAGTAGTAGCAGCAGTAGTAGTAGCAGTAGCAGCAGTAGTAGCAGTAGTAGCAGCAGTAGTAGTAGTAGCAGCAGCAGTAGTAGCAGTAGCAGCAGTAGTAGCAGCAGTAGTAGTAGCAGAAGTAGCAGCAGCACTAGTAGTAGCAGTAGTAGTAGCAGCAGTAGCAGCAGCAGTAGTAGTAGTAGCAGCAGTAGCAGTAGTAGCAGCAGTAGTAGTAGCAGCAGTAGCAGCAGCAGTAGTAGTAGCAGCAGTAGCAGCAGCAGTAGCAGCAGTAGCAGCCATATCGTGATAGCAGTAGCAGCAGCAGTAGTAGTAGTAGCAGCAGTAGCAGTAGTAGCAGCAGTAGTAGTAGCAGCAGTAGCAGCAGCAGTAGTAGTAGCAGCAGTAGCAGCAGCAGTAGCAGCAGTAGCAGCCATATCGTGATAGCAGTAGCAGCAATAATAACAATAGCATTGTTAGTAGCGAAAATATCAGCAGCAGCAGTAATAATATCTTCATCAGCATAAATGATATCATCAGCAGTAGCAGCATTAATATCATCATCAGCAGCAATATCATCATCAGCAACAACATCATCATCATCAGCAGCAGCAATAATATCATTAAATGATATCATCATCAGCAGCAGCAATAACATCATTAACAGCAGCAGAATCACTTGCAGATGAGACTCAACAAGTTCAACAAAATAATGTTTTTGTTTAAGGTTGCATCCGATTCAAGAGGGCGAATGGCTCACAGGGCTATACCAAATAAATGCAACTGAACCAATAATCCTGGACTGTAAACGATGTTTATATCAGCTGGTGTAATGCCCCACTTTGCTGCTGTTGAGTAGATGTTGTGTATCAGAAGCGACCTGCCCATCACACGCTGCGATAGCAGCTCAACCACGTGGCTGATATCAGCATCATCGTCATCATCACCACCACGTGGACATTTACAGCAGCAGCTAAACACAGAGACATATAGAGACCCACAGAGACCCATAGAGACCCGCAGATAGCCCTAGAGACCCATACTCATAGAGACCCACAGAGACCCATAGAGACCCGCAGATAGCCCTAGAGACCCATACTCATAGAGACCCACAGGCACTCAATACTCACAGAGACCCAGACAGACCCACAGAGACCCAGAGACACACAGAGACCCATAGAGACCCACAGAGACCCATACTCTGAGAGACCCACAGGCACTCAATACTCACAGAGACCCATAGAGACACACAGAGACCCAGAGACACACAGAGACCCAGAGACACACAGAGACCCATAGAGACCCACAGAGACCCATAGAGACCCGCAGATAGCCCTAGAGACCCACAGGCACTCAATACTCACAGAGACCCAGACAGACCCACAGAGACCCATA
This sequence comes from Petromyzon marinus, assembly GCF_048934315.1. NCBI lineage: Eukaryota > Metazoa > Chordata > Hyperoartia > Petromyzontiformes > Petromyzontidae > Petromyzon > Petromyzon marinus. The sequence continues at coordinate 8,220,692 of NC_133734.1, read as the reverse complement.
GAGACCCACAGAGACCCACATAGACCCATGCAGACCCATAGAGACCCAAAGAGACCCATAGACACCTAGAGACACACAGATACCCATACAGGCACACAAAGAACCACAGAGAACCACAGAGACACAGAGACACCCACATATACCTACCGATTGTCATGGTTGGCTTTGCACGGTGTCTGCGTGTGTGTATGTCTGTGTGTGTGTGTATGTGTGTGTCTGTGTGTGTCTGTGTGTATGTAGTCCGGCAAAACAACCCCCTACCTCCTCGCGGTGCCGGATGGGCAACTCTGTCGTGGACAGTGCTGTGGGGGGAGGGCCAATTCCGATTGGCTCCTCCTCTCATGGCGTCTGTGTCCACCACAGTGGCTAAACGGGGGCTCTGGACGGGTGCGAGGGGCTGGTAACCCCTCCACCTTCAATTAATTACCACTAAACCACGAGTTAAACTGAAATATGTAACTAATAAGCTTGTGCCGGAGGCCCCGGGGGGACAGTCGTCTATGACGTCTCCTGGCCAAACCCCAATTGGCGGAGCCAGGAGATTGAATCTCTACCCTCGGGGCTCCTCAAGAAACAACAAAAAGCCACTACGGATGGCCACGTGGAATGTTCGAACGCTCACTGCGGAGGAGAGGCTGCCACTCCTCTGTCGGGAGCTGGACCGGTACCGCCTGGATCTCTATGGCATTCAGGAGGTCCGGTGGACCGGCTCTTGCTCCTGCCACCATGAGGGGTGGACAGTCCTCTACTCGGGGCAGCAGACTGTCAAACAACAGGGAGTGACTCTTCTTCTGAACAAAAGAATGAAAGGAGCGTGGGAGCGTGGCGGTGAGGTGTGGGAAGCTGTAAGCCCCAGGCTACTTTGGGCTCGCCTTCCCATCAATCGGAGGCGAGGATTGGTGGACGTGGTTACTTATGCCCCCACCGAAGACGAACATCCGTGGAGGGATGCAGGCAAAGCCGATGAGTCAGATGCCTTCTATGACCTCCTGTCACAGGTGCTGGCTAAAGTGGCCCCTCGGGATAGAGTCATCTTGTTGGGTGACTTCAATGCCCGAGTTGGTCAAGATGCTGGCACCTGGTCTGGAGTGACTGGAGGGCATGGGCCGGATCAGCTCAATAACAACGGTAGGAGGCTGCTAGATTTTTGTGCAGCCCATGGGCTTGTAATTACCAACACGCTGTTCCGGCATCGGCACATCCACACACCATCATGGATGCATGCCGGGTCCAAGCAAGAACATCTGCTGGACTACATAGTGACGGACCAGCAGATGCAAGCCCATGTCCTTGACATGAGGACCTACCGTGGAGCTGATCTGCCCTCTGACCATCGACTTGTCATCTGTAAGAAGCGCCTGCCATTCTTCCGCTCCGGTGGTGGGTGTACACCCAGGACTCCATTCAAACCAAAAGTGGCTTGGTCTCAGTTATCTGATGAAAGTTGCAAGCGAGAATTTCATCATCGCCTGCAGCTGGGATTGGCATCGTCCCCCACTCCTCCAGATGTCGAGGGTAAATTGGCGAGGTTTAGGACTGTGACTCATGCAGCTGCAATGGCTGCTTTGGGTACGCAGTCCAGACCTCCCCAGAGACCCTGGCTGACAGAGGAGGTGGTCAGGATGGTTGAGAAAAAGCGACAGGCCCACTGTCATCAGCTACAGAATCCCACGTCAGAGAATGAGGAGGCTTACCGCAGCCTTCGCTCGGAGGTTCGGAGAGCCGTGAGGCGCTGCAAGGATGGGTGGTGGTCGCGGGTTGCTGAGGAGATGGAGTCTGCCTCAGTGGCCCACGATCACAAATCTCTATTTAACTCCATCAAAAAAGTAACCTGCAGCGCCACACCTATTACCATCATTAGGGGAAAAAACGGTGATCCAATCTCCGACCCCCAGGAACAGGTTTGCAGATTTGCTGAGCATTTCTGTGAGGTCCTGGGAGAGGGAAAATCCCTCAGCCAGGAAAACATCGTGGCACAAAGTGAGGATGACCCTGCTGAGGCTGCGGTGCCTCAAATATTGGAAGAAGTCACCCCCTGTGAGTGACTGGCTGAGGTGCCATCTGTTGAAGAAGTACTGAAGGCGATCCGGAGTCTGAGACCAGGAAAGGCAGCGGGCAGAGATGATCTCCCAAGCGAAATGCTGAGGGAGGGTGGCGTTTGTGCATAGATTGCCCTATATAACATCATAACAACAATTCATATTCTTAGTTTTTTCGGTAAAGTCACGTTGAAGAGAAACAACAAAATAACAAAATATATATAAAACAATAAAAAATTTTCATGACCGTTTGAGTTATGGTCGAAACGTCGTGAGAATTTTTTATTGTTTTATATATATTTTGTTATTTTGTTGTTTCTCTTCAACGTGACTTTACCGAAAAAACTAATAATATCATAACAACAGTCTGGACCACTGGAAGGGTTCCGCAGGATTGGAAGGATGCCCTGGTGGTCCCCCTTTTTAAGAAGGGGGACCGCACAGACTGTAACAACTACAGGGGCATCTCACTGCTCAGTGTGCCAGGAAAGGTCCTGGCAAGGATTATTCAACATCGCCATGCCAGGCACACTGAGGAGAGGCTTGCGGAGCCCCAATGCGGTTTCAGGAAAGGGCGGTCCTGCACAGATGCCATATTTTCTGTCCATCTGCTACAGCAGAGGTGTAGGGAATTCCAGCAAGACCTACATCTCTGCTTTATTGACCTGGTCAAGGCCTATGATACCATCAGTAGGCCTGGGCTCTGGGTTGTTCTTCGTGCTTTTGGAGTACCTGACCCTCTGCTCACGATCATTAAGGATCTTCATGATGGTGAGCGGGCCCGGGTAAAACTACGTGGCCGGGAGTCCGAGCCATTCCCTGTACACCTTGGGGTGCGACAGGGATGTCCTCTGGCTCCCACATTATTTAACATCTATTTTGACCACGAAGTTCGTGAAGCCTTCAATAGCTGTCCCGGGGGAATCTCCATTTGGTACAGATATAATGGGAGGCTGATCGATGCCCAGGTGCGGTCAAGGGATGGCTCCCTATTGCTCAACCACGTTATGTATGATGATGATTTGGTAATAGCCGCTCATTCATAGGAGTTGGAGATGCTGCTGCTGAGACTGGAGCGTGCCACTAAGAGATGGGGCCTTACCATCAGCCCCACCAAAACTAAGCACCTGCCTGGGTATTTTGTACCATCGGACACTCCACCCCCACAACTCCCAATCGGTGATGGGGCAGTTGTGGAGAGAGTGGAGAGTTTCCCATACCTGGGAAGTGTGCTTATGACCGGCTCCAGTTTAACAGCAGAGGTCTCACTCCCAATCAGTCGAGCGGCATTATCTTTTCATCGGTTGCGTAACGCTGTGTGAAAGCTACCTGGTCTGTCGCTCCACACTAAGCTTCAGGTCTTCTCGGCCACGGTCAATCCCTCCCTTCTCTACGCTTGCGAAACGTGGACCCCCCTAATGGAACATCTTCGCCGGTTTGACACATTTAGGCTAGCCTGGGTTAAACCAGGCTGGATTGTGCGAGGAGCTCACAAATCCTTGAAAGATCTGGGCAAGGTCCTATCGGCGAGCTCCTCCGGCGGGCAAGGCTGCGATGGCTGGGTCATGTAGCCCGCATGCCCAGCCACCGCATGCCGAAACAGCTTTTGTTCGGCCGGATCGAGGGGGCTAAACGGGCGTGGCACGGGCTAGAGAAGAGATGGAGTGATGTGGTACAGGAGGCACGGGGCTAGAGCAGAGATGGAGTGATGTGGTACAGGAGGCACAGGCTAGAGCAGAGATGGAGTGATGTGGTACAGGAGGACGTGGAGCTGAGTGGACTTGCCGATGACTGGTACCAGCGGTGTCAAGATCGGTCTCTGTTGAGGAGGCTCGTGAAGGACGCTACTGGGCAATTGGAGGCAGTCGCCCTCCAACAACAACGGAGGGCGGAGGAGCGACGCTCACAACGAGCGGAGCGCCGGGTGGCTAAAGCACAACAGGTTGGCACAGTAGGGGGCACAGGTGGTGCATCAGCCAGTCATCTCAGTCAGTCGACCCATGGCACCTGCTGGGTCTGCCCCGTGACCTCCTGCCAGCGGGCGTTCGACACTTCACGTGGCCTCAGGGTGCACATAGCCTGGTACAAGCGTCGTGGTGACGTCACCGCCATTTAGTGGCGAATGGCGGTTGTTGTTGTTTGTGTATGTCTGTGTGTGTGTCTGTGTGTGTGTATGTGTCTGTGTATGTGTCTGTGTGTGTGTCTGTGTGTGTGTATGTGTCTGTGTGTGTGTCTGTGTGTCTGTACAGTGTGTGTGTCTGTGTGTGTCTGTACAGTGTGTGTATCTATTTGTATGTGTGTGTGTCTGTGTGTGTGTCTGTGTGTGTATGTGTCTGTGTCTAACTGTGTGTCTGTGTATGTGTCCGTGTGTGTGTCTAACTGTGTGTCTAACTGTGTGTCTGTGTGTCTGTGTGTGTATCTGTGTGTATGTGTGTGTGTATGTGTGTGTCTGTGTGTGTGTCTGTGTGTGTGTATGTGTCTGTCTGTGTCTGTTGGAGACGCTGCTGCTGAGACTGGAGCGTGCCACTAAGAGGTGGGGCCTTACCATCAGCCCCACCAAAACTAAGCACCTGCCTGGGTATTTTGTACCATCGGACACTCCACCCCCACAACTCCCAATCGGTGATGGGGCAGTTGTGGAGAGAGTGGAGAGTTTCCCATACCTGGGCAGTGCGCTTATGACTGGCTCCAGTTTAACAGCAGAGGTCTCACTCCGAATCAGTCGAGCGGCAATATCTTTTCATCGGTTGCGTAACGCTGTGTGGAAGCTACCTGGTCTGTCGCTCCGCACTAAGCTTCAGGTCTTCTCGGCCACGGTCATTCCCTCCCTTCTCTACGCTTGCGAAACGTGGACCCCCCTAATGAAACATCTTCGCCGGTTAGAAACATTTAGGCTGGCCTGCCTACGATCCATCCTGGGTTTAACCAGACTGGATTGTGTGAGGAGCTCACAAATCCTTGAAAGATCTGGGCAGGGTCCCATCGGTGAGCTCCTCCGGCAGGCAAGGCTGCGATGGCTGGGTCATGTAGCCCGCATGCCCAGCCACCGCATGCCGAAGCAGCTTTTGTTTGGCCGGATTGAGGGGGCTAAGCGGGCGCGGCACGGGCGAGAGAAGAGATGGAGTGATGTGGTACAGGAGGACGTGGAGCTGAGTGGACTTGCCGATGACTGGTACCAGCGGTGTCAAGATCGGCCTCTGTGGAGGAGGCTCGTGAAGGACGCTGCTGGGCAGTTGGAGGTAGTCGCCCTCCAACAACAACGGAGAGCGGAGGAGCGACGCTCACAACAACGAGCGGAGCGCCGGGTGGCTAAAGCACAACAGGTTGGCACAGTAGGGGGCACAGGTGGTGCATCAGCCAGTCATCTCAGTCAGTCGACCCATGGCACCTGCTGGGTCTGCCCCGTGACCTCCTGCCAGCGGGCGTTCGACACTTCACGTGGCCTCAGGGTGCACATAGCCTGGTACAAGCGTCGTGGTGACGTCACCGCCATTTAGTGGCGAATGGCGGTTGTTGTTGTTGTTTGTGTATGTCTGTGTGTGTGTCTGTGTGTGTGTATGTGTCTGTGTATGTGTCTGTGTGTGTGTCTGTGTATGTGTCTGTGTGTGTGTCTGTGTGTGTCTGTACAGTGTGTGTATCTGTGTGTATGTGTGTGTGTCTGTGTGTGTGTCTGTGTGTGTATGTGTCTGTGTATGTGTCTGTGTGTGTGTCTAACTGTGTGTCTGTGTATGTGTCCGTGTGTGTGTCTAACTGTGTGTCTAACTGTGTGTCTGTGTGTCTGTGTGTGTATCTGTGTGTATGTGTGTGTGTATGTGTGTGTCTGTGTGTGTGTCTGTGTGTGTGTATGTGTCTGTCTGTGTCTGTTGGAGACGCTGCTGCTGAGACTGGAGCGTGCCACTAAGAGGTGGGGCCTTACCATCAGCCCCACCAAAACTAAGCACCTGCATGGGTATTTTGTACCATCGGACACTCCACCCCCACAACTCCCAATCGGTGATGGGGCAGTTGTGGAGAGAGTGGAGAGTTTCCCATACCTGGGCAGTGCGCTTATGACTGGCTCCAGTTTAACAGCAGAGGTCTCACTCCGAATCAGTCGAGCGGCAATATCTTTTCATCGGTTGCGTAACGCTGTGTGGAAGCTACCTGGTCTGTCGCTCCGCACTAAGCTTCAGGTCTTCTCGGCCACGGTCATTCCCTCCCTTCTCTACGCTTGCGAAACGTGGACCCCCCTAATGGAACATCTTCGCCGGTTAGAAACATTTAGGCTGGCCTGCCTACGATCCATCCTGGGTTTAACCAGACTGGATTGTGTGAGGAGCTCACAAATCCTTGAAAGATCTGGGCAGGGTCCCATCGGTGAGCTCCTCCGGCAGGCAAGGCTGCGATGGCTGGGTCATGTAGCCCGCATGCCCAGCCACCGCATGCCGAAGCAGCTTTTGTTTGGCCGGATTGAGGGGGCTAAGCGGGCGCGGCACGGGCGAGAGAAGAGATGGAGTGATGTGGTACAGGAGGACGTGGAGCTGAGTGGACTTGCCGATGACCGGTACCAGCGGTGTCAAGATCGGCCTCTGTGGAGGAGGCTCGTGAAGGACGCTGCTGGGCAGTTGGAGGCAGTCGCCCTCCAACAACAACTGAGAGCGGAGGAGCGACGCTCACAACAACGAGCGGAGCGCCGGGTGGCTAAAGCACAGCAGGTTGGCACAGTAGGGGGCACAGGTGGTGCATCAGCCAGTCATCTCAGTCATCTTAGTCAGTCGACCCGTGGCACCTGGGTCTGCCCCGTGACCTCCTGCCAGCGGGCGTTCGACACTTCACGTGGCCTCACGGTGCACATAGCCTGGCACAAGCGTCGTGGTGACGTCACCGCCACTTAGTGGCGAATGGCGGTTGTTGTTGTGTGTGTCTGTGTGTGTATGTGTCTGTGTGTGTGTCTGTGTGTGTCTGTGTGTGTGTCTCTGTGAGTCTCTGTGTGTGGGGAGCGGTAGTGTAGCGGTTAGCGCTACGCTGCGCTATGAACCTGGCGACCCGGGTTCGATTCCCGCTCACGGCCAACATCAGTGACGATTATCTGAACCGGTCCCGGGCCTCCCCTAGGTCGACTCAGCCTCAAATGAGTACCTGGTGCGGTGTGTAAACATCGCCACTGGGGAGACAAAGGTGGTCGGGCGTGGCGCTGGCCACCCACCCCCTCGTGTACCGTTCTGGCCTTCATAGGTGCTCGCTAACAGCACTTGCCCCTACAGTCTGTTACAGGCTATACGGGGGATCTTTTTTTGTGTCTGTGTGTGTGTCTGTGTGTGTCTGTCTGTGTATCTGTGTCTATATGTGTGTGTGTGTCTGTGTGTGTGTGTGTCTGTCTGTGTGTCTGTGTGTGTCTGTGTGTATATGTGTGTATATGTGTGTCTGTGTATCTGTGTGTGTGTCTGTCTGTGTGTCTGTGTGTGTGTCTGTCTGTGTGTCTGTGGGTGTGTCTGTCTGTGTGTCTGTGTGTGTGTCTGTGTGTGTTTCTGTCTGTGTGTCTGTGTGTGTGTCTGTGTGTGTGTCTGTACAGTGTGTGTCTGTACAGTGTGTGTGTTGAGAGAGAGACAAAGGCGGCCGGGATCCGAGGTGGTGGAGGTTCTTCACCAACCTGGCGATTTGATTTCTCCGGATGTGATGAACGAATCCGTGCTGCATGTCCAGGCGACTCGTCTTCGGCTCCATTGTCAACAACAACAACAACAGCCACCGCCGCCACAACGACAACAACAATAATAATTATAACAACAATAAAACTAAACGCGCTGCCTTGCGTGAGGCGGCCTCAGCGTCGGAGGTGGCGACCGATCGCCACCCCCACCACCACCTCCTCCTCCCCCCTGGGGTCAGGCACCGTTGGGGGGCGGAGATCCGCGGACACCTCGACGGAGACAACCACCGAGGAAGGACCCCCAACACGGCGACGTCATAATTGTGTGTGTGTGTAAACAGGGCGCCATCTTGCCTGGGTGCAACCCGAGCGTGGCACGTAAAGGGGCCGTTGGTGACGTCGCACCGAAATCCAGTATGGTTGTGACGTCATGTTTGCCTGGGTGCACCGAGCGTGGCACGCCAAGGAGCCAAGGAGACGGGGTGACGTCACGACGATGTGTAAACCACGGCTCCATCTTGCCTGGGGGGATAATAACCCAAGATTTGATTTTGGGGGCCGTCCATAAATGACGTCACGCACCTGGGGGGGATGGGGGGGGGTCAGACATTTGTGACGATGTGTGACGAGGGGGGAGGGAGGTTTGACAAATGTGACGTCACATCAAAATGCGCAACTTTCAATAAATATCAATTAAATATAACTGTTATAACAACACTAGTTTTGAAACGAGACTTTTGCAATCCGACCGAGAGTGTCAACCCCTCATCAGTGCCCCTAACTTGTTACAGACCAATTCAGACCTTGAATTTTCACTTAAAACTTTCGTGACTGCAGGAATTCATATTCTTGGTTCTTTCGGTAAAGGCACGTAGATAGAAGATAAAAAGAGTACAAAAAAAATAAAAAATAAACTTTTTAAATGTAATTAAGAAATTTTTATTTTATTATTTATATTTTCTATCCCACGTGACTTTACCGAAAGAACCAAGAATATCAATTCAGACCTCATTGGTCACCCTCGGAATGGGGATGCGAACAGGCCGTGACGTCACGGTGGGGGTGTGTAGACAGGACGTGACGTCATAGTGGGATAGTTAAGACGGGTCGTGTCGTCACTGGGGGGGAAGGTGTGTGTCGACAGGGCGTGACGTCACGAGGAGTGTTGGAGACAGGGCGTGACGTCCCGGGAGATTGGCGGATTCGTGTAGACGGGGCGTGACGTAGCCGGGATGGTGATTGTAAACGTAGCGTGACGTCACGGTGTGGGGATGTCGACGAGGCGTAACGTCACGGGGGGGGGGGGTGGTGGTTTGTGGAGACGAGGCGTGACGTCACGGGGGGTTATAGTGTCTCCGGCGCGTGACGTCACGATGCGCCCCGGTTGGTATGTGTGGGGGGGGGGGCAGAAGACAACCCCCCCCGCTTCCCCCCCCACCATCGGCGGACGTGACGTCCTGGCCGGAAGTAGAGAGAGGAACCGGAAATCCGTCCCTTTACCCCTTCACCTCTCACCTCCCCCACCCCCACCGGTGACGTCGCCCCTTAGTTCCGGGAACGTCACCGCCACCCCTGCGCGCGACGGTGACGTCACCGCCACCGTCGCGCGCGACGGTGACGTCACCGCCACCACGCGCGCGACGCTAGGAAAGCGCGCGAAGCGCCGCGCCCGGCTCTGAACGCCGCCTCAGCGCTCCGCTAGTTTTAAAGGCGGCCTCCCTCCGCTCTTTAAACCATTAAACAAACAAACTACCACGGTTTAAAACAAACGACTCGCACTGTTCTCACGCCGTCGAGACTACCAGTGCTGAGCGCCACTGGGGGCTGCTTCAGCTGCGGGCCCGTTTCGCGAGAGGCCGCGCCGCTCTGCCCAGGTAAGGCCCCGCTTGGGTGGTGGCTCTGATGGGGAGCAGACGATCAGATACACACACATAGATATATAGAGATACACACATATATAGATACACATATAGATACACACACATATATATAGATATACACACATAGATATATAGAGATACACACAGATATATAGATACACACAGATATATATAGATACACATAGATACACACACACATATATAGATACACACACAGATATATATAGATACACACATAGATACACATATAGATACACACACATATATAGATACACACACACATAGATATATATAGATACACACATAGATACACATATAGATACACACACATATATAGATACACACACACACATAGATATATATAGATACACACACATATAGATACACATAGATACACACACATATATAGATACACACACACATAGATATATACATAGATACACACACACATAGATAGATATATAGATACACACACAGATACACGTAGATACATAGATACACAGAGAGATACACACAGATATATAGGTGGTGCGTGGTGGTGTGACAGGCTCTGATGGGGAGCAGACGATCAGATACACACACAGATATATAGATATATACACACACACATATAGATACATATAGATATATAGATACACACATATAGATACACACATAGATATAGATACACATAGATACACACACACATAGATAGATACACATACAGATACACATAGATACATAGATACACATACAGATACACACAGATACACGTAGATACACAGATACACACAGATACACACACATACATAGATACACACACAGATACACACAGATATATACATATAGATACATAGATACTCATACACATAGATACATAGATACACACACATAGATACACATATACACACAGATACACACATACACACACAGCGATACACACACAGATAGATACACACATACACATAGATACATACACACACAGATACACATACAGATACATACACACACATAGATACACATACATATAGATACACACATAGATACACACACACATAGATACACACAGATATAGATACAGATACACACACATAGATACACATGTATACACAGATACATACACATATATAGATACACATAGATACTTATAGATACACACACAGATACATACATAGATACACATACACATAGATACACACACACACACATATATACAACAACAACAACCGCCATTCGCCACTAAGTGTCGGTGACGTCACCACGACGCTTGTGCCAGGCCACGTGCACCTTGAGGCCACGTGAAGTGTCGAACGCCCGCTGTCAGGAGGTCACGGGGCAGACCCAGCAGGTGCCACGGGTCGACTGACTGAGATGACTGGCTGATGCACCACCTGTGCCCCCTACTGTGCCAACCTGCTGTGCTTTAGCCACCCGGCGCTCCGCTCGTTGTTGTGAGCATCGCTCGTTGTTGTGAGCATCGCTCCTCCGCCCTCCGTTGTTGTTGGAGGGCGACTGCCTCCAACTGCCCAGTAGCGTCCTTCACGAGCCTCCTCCACAGAGGCCGATCTTGACACCGCTGGTACCAGTCATTGGCAAGTCCACTCAGCTCCACGTCCTCCTGTACCACATCACTCCATCTCTTCTCTAGCCCCGTGCCTCCTGTACCACGTCACTCCATCTCTTCTCTAGCCCGTGCCGTGCCCGTTTAGCCCCCTCGATCCGGCCGAACAAAAGCTGTTTCAGCATGCGGTGGCTGGGCATGCGGGCTACATGACCCAGCCATCGCAGCCTTGCCCGCCGGAGGAGCTCACCGATGGGACCTTGCCCAGATCTTTCAAGGATTTGTGAGCTCACACAATCCAGTCTGGTTAAACCCAGGATGGATCGTAGGCAGGCCAGCCTAAATGTTTCTAACCGGCGAAGATGTTCCATTAGGGGGGTCCACGTTTCGCAAGCGTAGAGAAGGGAGGGAATTACCGTGGCCGAGAAGACCTGAAGCTTAGTGCGGAGCGACAGACCAGGTAGCTTCCACACAGTGTTACGCAACCGATGAAAAGATATTGCCGCTCGACTGATTCGGAGTGAGACCTCTGCTGTTAAACTGGAGCCAGTCATAAGCACACTGCCCAGGTATGGGAAACTCTCCACTCTCTCCACAACTGCCACAACACCGATTGGGAGTTGTGGGGGTGGAGTGTCCGATGGTACAAAATACCCAGGCAGGTGCTTAGTTTTGGTGGGGCTGATGGTAAGGCCCCATCTCTTAGTGGCACGCTCCAGTCTCAGCAGCAGCGTCTCCAACTCCTCCTCTGAATGAGCAGCTATTACCAAATCATCGGCATATATAACGTGGTTGAGCAATAGGGAGCCATCCCTTGACCGCACCCGGGCATCGATCAGCCTCCCATTATATCTGTACCAAATGGAGATTCCCCCGGTACAGCTATTGAAGGCTTCACGAACTACGTGGTCAAAATAGATGTTAAATAATGTGGGAGCCAGAGGACATCCCTGTCGCACCCCAAGGTGTACAGGGAATGGCTCTGACTCCCGGCCACGTAGTTTTACCCGTGCCCGCTCACCATCATGAAGGTCCTTAATGATCGTGAGCAGAGGGTCATTTACTCCAAAAGCACGAAGAACAACCCAGAGCCCAGGCCTACTGATGGTATCATAGGCCTTGACCAGGTCAATAAAGCAGAGATGTAGGTCTTGTTGGAATTCCCTACACCTTTGCTGTAGCAGACGGACAGAAAATATGGCATCTGTGCAGGACCGCCCTTTCCTGAAACCGCATTGGGGCTCCGCAAGCCTCTCCTCAGCGTGCCTGGCAAGGCGATGTTCTTAAAGAGGGGGACCACCAGGGCATCCTTCCAATCCTGCGGAACCCTTCCAGTGGTCCAGACTGTTGTTATGATGTTATATAGGGCAATCTGTGCACAAACGCCACCCTCCCTTAGCATTTCGCTTGGGAGATCATCTCTGCCCGGTGCCTTTCCTGGTCTCAGACTCCGGATTGCCTTCAGTACTTCCTCAACAGATGGCACCTCAGCCAGCCACTCACAGGGGGTGACTTCCAATATTTGAGGCACCGCACCCTCAGCAGGATCATCCCCACTTTGTGCCACGATGTTTTCCTGGCTGAGGGGTTTCCCCTCCCCCAGGACCTCACAGAAATGCTCAGCAAATCTGCAAACCTGTTCCTGGGGGTTGGAGATTGGAACACCGTTTTTCCCCTAATGATGATAATAGGTGTGGCGCTGCAGGTTACTTTTTTGATGGAGTTAAATAGAGTTTTGTGATCGCGGGCCACTGAGGCAGACACCCATCTCCTCATCAACCCGCTACCACCACCCATCCTTGCAGCGCCTCACGGCTCTCCGAACCTCCGAGCGAAGGCTGCGGTAAGCCTCCTCATTCTCTGATATGCACCCAAAGCAGCAATTGCAGCTGCATGAGCTATAGTCCTAAACATCACCCATTTCCCCTCGACATCTGGAAGAGTGGGGGACGATGCCAACCCCAGCCACAAGCGATGATTAGATTCTCGCTTGCAACTTTCAAAAGCTAGCTGAGACCAGGCCACCTTGGGTTTGAATGGGGTCCTGGGTGTACGCCCACCACCGGAGTGGAAGAATGGCAGGCGCATCTTACAGATGACAAGTCAATGGTCAGTTGGCAGATCAGCTCCACGGTAGGTCCTGGTCTCAAGGACATGGGCCCGCATCCGCTGTTCCGTCACTACGTAGTCCAGCAGATGTTCTTGCTTGGACCCGGCATGCATCCATGATGTTGTGTGGATGCGCCGATGCCGGAACAGCATGTTGGTAATTATAAGTCCATGGGCTGCACAAAAATCTAGCAGCCTCCTACCGTTGTTATTGAGCTGATCTGGCCCATGCCTTCCAATCACTCCAGACCAGGTGCCAGCATCATGACCAACTCGTGCATTGAAGTCACCCAACAAGATGACTCTATCCCGAGGGGCCACTTTAGCTCGCACCTGTGACAGGAGGTTGTAGAAGCCATCTGACTCATCGGCCTTGCCAGCATCCCTCCACGGATGTTCGTCTTCGGTGGGGGTACAAGTAACCACAACCACCACTCCTCGCCTCTGGTTGATGGGAAGGCGAGCCCAAAGTAGCCTGGGGGTTACAGCTTCCCACACCTCACCGTCACGCTCCCACGCCCCCTTTATTATTTTGTTCAAAAGAAGAACCACACCCTGTTGTTTGGCAGTCTGCTGCCCCGAGTAGAGGACTGTCCACCCCTCATGGTGACAGGAGCTAGAACCGGTCCACCGGACCTCCTGAATGCCACAGAGATCCAGGCGGTACCGGTCCAGCTCCCATCTGTAGTGGTTTTTTGTTGTTTCGGGAGGAGCCCCGAGGGTAGAGATTTAGTCTCCTGTCTCCGCCAAATGGGGTTTGGCCAGGAGACGTCATAGACGCCTGTCTTCCCGGGGCCTCTGGCACAAGCTTAATACATTTTGTGCATCGTGGTTTAGTGGTCGTTAATTGAAGGTGGAGGGGTTACCAGCCCCTCGCACCCATCCAGAGCCCCCGTTTGGCCGCTGTGGTGGTTACAAACGCCGTGAGGGGAAAGGCCAAAAATCGGAATTGGCCCCTCCCCCCATGCCACTGCCCACCACAGCGTTGCCCGTCCGGCACCACGCGGAGGTAGGGGGTTATTTTAGCCGGACTGCACACACAGATACACACACAGATACACACAGATACATACACACATATACACACAAAAACATGCATAGATACACATACACACACGCATACACACAAATACACATACACAGCTACCCACAGATATACACACAGATGCACACATATTCACAGACAGATACACAGATATACACACTGAGATACATAGAGACACATAGATACACACAGATACATAGATATACATATATACACATGGAGATACGCAGAGATACACAGAGATATACAGAGGTATACATAGACACACACATAGAGATACACCATAGAGATACACGTAGATACGTATAAACAAATAGAGATGCACATCAACTACTACAACCATCATCACAACCACCACCATCAACTACTACAACTACCACCATGACAACCATCACGACTATCAACCCCCCCCCCCCCACAGCCGCAGCTGCTAGGACCGTGGTGATCCAGGGGCTCGCGATGAGCAGGGGTCGGGGGATCGCAGCGGGCGGTGTGAGAGTGAAGAGAGAGCGGGAGGAGGAGGAGGAGGTGGAGGAAGACGAGGACCAGCAGCAGAGAGGTGAGCGAGTGGGTGGGTGAGAGGGTGGGTGAGTGGGTGAGTGAGTGGGTGGATGAGTGAGTGGGTGAGTGAGTGGGTGAGTGAGTGGGTGGATGAGTGAGTGGGTGGATGAGTGAGTGGGTGAGTGGGTGAGTGTATGAGTGAGTGTGTGAGTGAGTGAGTGTGTGAGTGCGTGAGTGTATGAGAGCGTGAGTGAGTGTGTGTGAGAGCGTGAGTGAGTGTGTGAGTGTGTGAGTGAGTGTGTGAGTGCGTGAGTGAGTGTGTGAGTGAGTATGTGAGTGTGTGAGTGAGTATGTGAGTGAGTGAGTGAGAGTGTGAGTGTGTGAGTGAGTGTGTGTGAGTGTGTGAGTGTGTGCGTGAGTGTGTGAGTGAGTGAGTGAGTGTGTGAGTGAGTGTGAGTGAGTGTGGGTGAATGTGTGAGTGAGTGAGTGTGTGAGTGAGTGTGTGAGAGTGTGCGTGAGTGACCCTGTCATCATGTACCCTGTGTGTGTGCAGTGAGTGTGTGAGTGAGTGTGTGAGAGAGTGAGTGTGTATGTGAGTGAGTGAGAGTGTGAGTGTATGAGAGTGTGAGTGTGTGAGTGAGTGTGTGAGTGAGTGTGTGTGAGTGTGTGAGAGTGAGTGTGTGTGTGAGTGAGTGTGTGTGTATGACACCAGGACCTACCGTGGAGCTGATCTGCCCTCTGACCATCGACTAGTCATCTGTAAGATGCGCCTGCCATTCTTCCACTCCGGTGGTGGGTGTACACCCAGGACCCCATTCCAACCTAAAGTGGCCTGGTCTCAGTTATCTGATGAAAGTTGCAAGCGAGAATTTCATCATCGCTTGCGGCTGGGATTGGCATCGTCCCCGACTCCTCCTGATGTCGAGGGTAAATGGGCGAGGTTTAGGACTGTGACTCATGCAGCTGCAATGGCTGCTCTGGGTACGCGGTCCAGACGTCCCCAGACACCCTGGATGACAGAGGAGTTGTTCAGGATGGTTGAGAAAAAGCGACAGGCCCACTGTCATCGGCTACAGAATCCCACGTCAGAGAATGAGAAGGCTTACCGCAGCCTTCGCTCGGAGGTTCGGAGAGCCGTGAGGCGCTGCAAGGATGGGTGGTGGTCGCGGGTTGCTGAGGAGATGGAGTCTGCCTCAGTGGCCCGTGATCACAAATCTCTATTTAACTCCATCAAAAAAGTAACCTGCAGCGCCACACCTATTACCATCATTAGGGGAAAAAACGGTGATCCAATTTCCGACCCCCAGGAACAGGTTCGCAGATTTGCTGAGCATTTCTGTGAGGTCCTGGGGGAGGGAAAATCCCTCAGCCAGGAAAACATCGTGGCACAAAGTGAGGATGACCCTGCTGAGGCTGTGGTGCCTCAAATATTGGATGAAGTCACCCCCTGTGAGTGGCTGGCTGAGGTGCCATCTGCTGAGGAAGTATTGAAGGCGATCCGGAGTCTGAGACCAGGAAAGGCAGCGGGCAGAGATGATCTCCCAAGCGAAATGCTGAGGAAGGGTGGCGTTTGTGCACAGACTGCCCTATATGACATCATAACAACAGTCTGGACCACTGGACGGGTTCCGCAGGATTGGAAGGATGCCCTGGTGGTCCCCCTTTTTAAGAAGGGGGACCACACAGACTGTAACAACTACAGGGGCATCTCACTCCTCAGTGTGCCGGGAAAGGTCCTGGCAAGGATTATTCAGCATCGCCTTGCCAGGCACGCTGAGGAGAGGCTTGCGGAGCCCCAATGCGGTTTCAGGAAAGGGCGGTCCTGCACAGATGCCATATTTTCTGTCCGTCTGCTACAGCAGAGGTGTAGGGAATTCCAACAAGCCCTACATCTCTGCTTTATTGACCTGGTCAAGGCCTATGATACCATCAGTAGGCCTGGGCTCTGGGTCGTTCTTCGTGCTTTTGGAGTACCTGACCCTCTGCTCACGATCATTAAGGACCTTCATGATGGTGAGCGGGCCCGGGTAAAACTACGTGGCCGGGAGTCAGAGCCATTCCCTGTACACCTTGGGGTGCGACAGGGATGTCCTCTGGCTCCCACATTATTTAACATCTATTTTGACCACGTAGTCCGTGAAGCCTTCAATAGCTGTACCGGGGGAATCTCCATATGGTACAGATATAATGGGAGGCTAATCGATGCCCGGGTGCGGTCAAGGGATGGCTCCCTATTGCTCAACCACGTTATGTATGCTGATGATTTGGTAATAGCTGCTCAGTCAGAGGAGGAGTTGGAGACGCTGCTGCTGAGACTGGAGCGTGCCACTAAGAGGTGGGGCCTTACCATCAGCCCCACCAAAACTAAGCACCTGCCTGGGTATTTTGTACCATCAGACACTCCACCCCCACAACTCCCAATCGGTGATGGGGCAGTTGTGGAGAGAGTGGAGAGTTTCCCATACCTGGGCAGTGTGCTTATGACTGGCTCCAGTTTAACAGCAGAGGTCTCACTCCGAATCAGTCGAGCGGCAATATCTTTTCATCGGTTGCGTAACGCTGTGTGGAAGCTACCTGGTCTGTCGCTCCGCACTAAGCTTCAGGTCTTCTCGGCCACGGTCATTCCCTCCCTTCTCTACGCTTGCGAAACGTGGACCCCCCTAATGGAACATCTTCGCCGGTTAGAAACATTTAGGCTGGCCTGCCTACGATCCATCCTGGGTTTAACCAGACTGGATTGTGTGAGGAGCTCACAAATCCTTGAAAGATCTGGGCAGGGTCCCATCGGTGAGCTCCTCCGGCAGGCAAGGCTGCGATGGCTGGGTCATGTAGCCCGCATGCCCAGCCACCGCATGCCGAAACAGCTTTTGTTTGGCCGGATTGAGGGGGCTAAGCGGGCGCGGCACGGGCTAGAGAAGAGATGGAGTGATGTGGTACAGGAGGACGTGGAGCTGAGTGGACTTGCCGATGACTGTACCAGCGGTGTCAAGATCGGCCTCTGTGGAGGAGGCTCGTGAAGGATGCTACTGGGCAGTTGGAGGCAGTCGCCCTCCAACAACAACGAAGGGCGGAGGAGCGACGCTCACAACAACGAGCGGGGCGCCGGGTGGCTAAAGCACAGCAGGTTGGCACAGTAGGGGGCACAGGTGGTGCATCAGCCAGTCATCTCAGTCAGTCGACCCGTGGCACCTGGGTCTGCCCCGTGACCTCCTGCCAGCGGGCGTTCGACACTTCACATGGCCTCAGGGTGCACATAGCCTGGCACAAGCGTCGTGGTGACGCCACCGCCACTTAGTGGCGAATGGCGGTTGTTGTTGTTGTGTATGATTGAGTGTGTGTATGAGTGAGTGAGTGTGTGAGAGTGTGCGTGAGTGTGTGAGTGAGTGTCTGAGTGAGTGTGAGTGTGAGTGACCCGGTCATCATGTACCCTGTGTGTGTGAGTGAGTGTGTGAGAGTGTGTGAGTGAGTGAGAGTGTGAGTGAGTGAGTGTATGAGAGTGTGAGTGTGTGTATGAGTGAGTGTGTGTATGAGTGAGTGTGTGAGTGGGTGAGTGAGTGAGAGTGTGAGTGAGTGAGTGTATGAGAGTGTGAGTGTGTGTATGAGTGAGTGTGTGTGTGAGTGTGTGAGAGTGTGAGTGGGTGAGTGAGTGTATGTGTGTATGAGTGAGTGTGAGTGAGTGTGTGTGTGAGTGTGTGAGTGAGTGTGTGAGAGTGTGTGAGTGGGTGTGTGAGTGGGTGAGTGAGTGTATGTGTGTATGAGTGAGTGTGTGAGTGGGTGAGTGAGTGAGAGTGTGAGTGAGTGTATGAGAGTGTGAGTGTGTGTATGAGTGAGTGTGTGAGTGAGTGAGTGTGTGAGAGTGTGAGTGAGTGTGTGAGTGGGTGTGTGAGTGGGTGAGTGAGTGTATGTGTGTATGAGTGAGTGTGTGAGTGAGTGAGAGTGTGAGTGAGTGTATGAGAGTGTGAGTGTGTGTATGAGTGAGTGTGAGTGAGTGTGTGAGTGAGTGTGTGAGTGAGTGTGTGAGTGGGTGTGTGTGTGGGTGAGTGAGTGTATGTGTGTATGAGTGAGTGTGAGTGAGTTTGTGTGTGAGTGTGTGAGTGAGTGTGTGAGAGTGTGTGAGTGGGTGTGTGAGTGGGTGAGTGAGTGTATGTGTGTATGAGTGAGTGTGTGAGAGTGTGAGTGAGTGTGTGAGTGGGTGAGTGAGTGTATGTGTGTATGAGTGAGTGTGTGAGTGAGTGAGAGTGTGAGTGAGTGTATGAGAGTGTGAGTGTGTGTATGAGTGAGTGTGAGTGAGTGTGTGTGTGAGTGTGTGAGTGAGTGTGTGAGTGGGTGTGTGAGTGGGTGAGTGAGTGTATGTGTGTATGAGTCGACGTGTCGTGAGTGGGTGAGTGTGTGAGTGGGTGTGTTGGGTGAGTGAGTGTATGTGTGTATGAGTGAGTGTGAGTGAGTGTGTGTGAGAGTGTGTGAGTGGGTGTGTGAGTGGGTGAGTGAGTGTATGTGTGTATGAGTGAGTGTGTGAGTGGGTGAGTGAGTGAGAGTGTGAGTGAGTGTATGAGAGTGTGAGTGTGTGTATGAGTGAGTGTGAGTGAGTGTGTGTGAGTGTGAGTGAGTGTGTGAGTGTGTGAGAGTGGGTGTGTGAGTGGGTGAGTGAGTGTATGTGTGTATGAGTGAGTGTGTGAGTGGGTGAGTGAGTGAGAGTGTGAGTGAGTGTATGAGAGTGTGAGTGTGTGTATGAGTGAGTGTGAGTGAGTGTGTGTGTGAGTGTGTGAGTGAGTGTGTGAGTGGGTGTGTGAGTGGGTGAGTGAGTGTAATGTGTGTATGAGTGAGTGTGTGTATGAGTGAGTGTGTGAGTGGGTGAGTGAGTGTATGTGTGTATGAGTGAGTGTGTGTGTGAGTGAGTGTGTGAGGGTGTGAGTGAGTGTCTGAGTGAGTGTGAGTGTGTGAGTGAGTGACCCGGTCATCATGTACTCTGTGTGTGCAGTGCGAGTGAAGGGGCCTCGTGGCTCCATCATTGAGGATCCACGCAGCCGCCACTGTCCCTACCTGGACACAATCAACAGGTGGGTGGGTGAGTGGTGGGTGAGTGGGTGGGTGAGTGAGTGAGTGGGTGGGTGGGTGAGTGAGTGAGTGAGTGGGGGAGTGGGTGGGTGGGTGGGTGAGTGGGTGGGTGGGTGGGTGAGTGAGTGGGGGAGTGGGTGGGTGGGTGAGTGGGTGAGTGAGTGGGTGGGGGAGTGAGTGGGTGGGTGAGTGGGTGGGGGGAGTGAGTGGGTGGGTGAGTGGGTGGGTGAGTGAGTGGGTGAGTGGGTGGGTGGGTGAGTGGGTGGGTGAGTGGGTGGGTGGGTGAGTGGGTGGGTGGGTGAGTGAGTGAGTGGGTGAGTGGGTGGGTGAGTGAGTGAGTGGGTGGGTGGGTGAGTGAGTGAGTGAGTGGGGGAGTGGGTGGGTGGGTGGGTGAGTGGGTGGGTGGGTGGGTGAGTGGGTGGGTGGGTGGGTGAGTGAGTGGGGAGTGGGTGGGTGAGTGGGTGAGTGGGTGAGTGAGTGGGTGGGGGAGTGGGTGGGTGGGTGAGTGGTGGGTGAGTGAGTGAGTGGGTGAGTGGGTGGGTGAGTGAGTGAGTGAGTGGGTGGGTGGGTGAGTGAGTGAGTGAGTGGGGGAGTGGGTGGGTGGGTGGGTGAGTGGGTGGGGTGGGTGGGTGAGTGAGTGGGGGAGTGGGTGGGTGAGTGGGTGAGTGGGTGAGTGAGTGGGTGGGGGAGTGGGTGGGTGGGTGAGTGGTGGGTGAGTGAGTGGGTGGGTGGGTGAGTGAGTGAGTGAGTGGGTGAGTGAGTGAGTGGGTGGGTGAGTGAGTGAGTGGGGGAGTGGGTGGGTGGGTGAGTGGGTGAGTGAGTGGGTGGGGGAGTGAGTGGGTGGGTGAGTGGGTGGGTGAGTGAGTGGGTGAGTGGGTGGGTGGGTGAGTGGGTGGGTGGGTGAGTGGGTGGGTGGGTGAGTGGGTGGGTAAGTGGGTGGGTGGGTGTGTGGGTGAGTGGGTGGGTGAGTGAGTGGGTGGGTGAGTGAGTGGGTGGGTGAGTGAGTGGGTGGGTGAGTGGGTGGGTGGGTGAGTGGGTGGGTGAGTGGGTGGGTGAGTGGGTGGGTGAGTGGGTGTCTCTCTCCCCATGTGTCTCCCCCCGTGTCTCTCTCCCCGTGTCTCTCTCCCCGTATCTTTCTCCCCGTGTCTCTCTCCCCGTGTCTCTCTCTCCCCGTGTCTCTCTCTCCCCGTGTCTCTCCCCCCGTGTCTCTCTCTCCCCGTGTCTCTCTCCCCGTGTCTCTCTCCCCGTGTCTTTCTCCCCGTCTCTCTCTCCCCGTGTCTCTCTCTCTCCGTGTCTCTCTCTCCGTGTCTCTCTCTCCCCGTGTCTCTCCCCCCGTGTCTCTCTCTCCCCGTGTCTTTCTCCCCGTGTCTTTCTCCCCGTGTCTCTCTCCCCGTGTCTCTCTCTCCCCGTGTCTCTCTCTCCCCGTGTCTCTCTCTCCCCGTGTCTCTCTCTCCCCGTGTCTCTCTCTCCCCGTGTCTCTCTCCCCGTGTCTCTCTCCCCGTGTCTCTCCCCCCGTGTCTCTCTCTCCCCGTGTCTCTCTCCCCGTGTCTTTCTCCCCGTGTCTTTCTCCCCGTGTCTCTCTCCCCGTGTCTCTCTCCCCGTGTCTCTCTCTCCCCGTGCCTCTCCCCCCGTGTCTCTCTCTCTCCGTGTCTCTCTCTCTCCGTGTCTCTCTCTCCCCGTGTCTCTCCCCCCGTGTCTCTCTCTCTCCGTGTCTCTCTCTCCCCGTGTCTCTCTCCCCGTGTCTCTCTCCCCATGTCTCTCTCCCCGTGTCTTTCTCCCCGTGTCTTTCTCCCCGTGTCTCTCTCCCCGTGTCTCTCTCTCCCCGTGTCTCTCTCTCCCCGTGTCTCTCTCTCCCCGTGTCTCTCTCTCCCCGTGTCTCTCTCCCCGTGTCTCTCTCCCCGTGTCTCTCCCCCCGTGTCTCTCTCTCCCCGTGTCTCTCTCCCCGTGTCTTTCTCCCCGTGTCTTTCTCCCCGTGTCTCTCTCCCCGTGTCTCTCTCTCCCCGTGTCTCTCCCCCCGTGTCTCTCTCTCCCCGTGTATCTCTCCCCGTGTCTTTCTCCCTGTCTCTCTCTCCCCGTGTCTCTCTCTCTCCGTGTCTCTCTCTCTCCGTGTCTCTCTCTCCCCGTGTCTCTCTCTCCCCGTGTCTCTCTCTCCCCGTGTCTCTCTCTCCCGTGTCTCTCTCTCCCCGTGTCTCTCTCCCCGTGTCTCTCTCCCCGTGTCTCTCCCCCCGTGTCTCTCTCCCCGTGTCTCTCTCTCCCCGTGTCTCTCTCCCCGTGTCTCTCTCCCCCCGTGTCTCTCTCCCACCGTGTCTCTCCCACCGTGTCTCTCTCCCCGTGTCTCTCTCCCCGTGTCTCTCTCTCCCCGTGTCTCTCTCCCCGTGTCTCTCTCTCCCCGTGTCTCTCCCCCCCGTGTCTCTCTCCCCCCGTGTCTCTCTCCCCCCGTGTCTCTCTCCCACCGTGTCTCTCTCCCCGTGTCTCTCTCCCCGTGTCTCTCTCTCCCCGTGTCTCTCTCCCCGTGTCTTTCTCCCCGTCTCTCTCTCCCCGTGTCTCTCTCTCTCCGTGTCTCTCTCTCCCCGTGTCTCTCTCTCCCCGTGTCTCTCTCTCCCCGTGTCTCTCTCCCCGTGTCTCTCTCCCCGTGTCTCTCTCCCCGTGTCTCTCCCCCGGTGTCTCTCTCTCCCCGTGTCTCTCTCCCCGTGTCTTTCTCCCCGTGTCTCTCTCTCCCCGTGTCTCTCTCTCCCCGTGTCTCTCTCTCCCCGTGTCTCTCTCTCCCCGTGTCTCTCTCTCCCCGTGTCTCTCTCTCCCCGTGTCTCTCCCTCCCCGTGTCTCTCTCTCCCCGTGTCTCTCTCTCCCCGTGTCTTTCTCCCCGTGTCTCTCTCCCCGTGTCTCTCTCTCCCCGTGTCTCTCTCCCCCCGTGTCTCTCCCCCCGTGTCTCTCTCCCCCCGTGTCTCTCTCTCCCCGTGTCTCTCTCCCCGTGTCTCTCTCCCCCGTGTCTTTCTCCCCGTCTCTCTCTCCCCGTGTCTCTCTCTCTCCGTGTCTCTCTCTCCTCTCCGTGTCTCTCTTCTCTCTCTCTCCGTGTCTCTCTCTCCCCGTGTCTCTCCCCCCGTGTCTCTCTCTCCCCGTGTCTTTCTCCCCCGTGTCTCTCTCCCCGTGTCTCTCTCTCCCCGTGTCTCTCCCACCGTGTCTCTCCCACCGTGTCTCTCCCCCCGTGTCTCTCTTCCCGTGTCTCTCTCTCCCGTGTCTCTCTCTCCCGTGTCTCTCTCCCCGTGTCTCTCTCTCTCCCCGTGTCTCTCTCTCCCCGTGTCTCTCTCTCCCCGTGTCTCTCTCTCCCCGTGTCTCTCTCTCCCCGTGTCTCTCTCTCCCCGTGTCTCTCTCTCTCCGTGTCTCTCTCTCCGTGTCTCTCTCTCCCCGTGTCTCTCCCCCCGTGTCTTTCTCTCCCCGTGTCTTTCTCCCCGTGTCTCTCTCCCCGTGTCTCTCTCTCCCCGTGTCTCTCTCCCCCCGTGTC
>NC_133734.1:8181347-8197295 GCF_048934315.1 Petromyzon marinus | reverse complement strand
TGGCAGCAGTGTAGAGAGCCTGGGCGGGTTACCTTGGAAGTATTTGCCACAGACGAGGCAGGCGTAGACATTGATGTGAGAGAGGGAGACTGAGCAGAGCTTCTCAAAGTCAAAATCCAGCAGACTCCTACAGACGGAGACACGGGGAGAGAGACACGGGGGGAGAGAGACACGGGGGGAGAGAGACACGGGGAGAGAGAGACACGGGGAGAGAGACACGGGAGAGAGAGACACGGGGGGAGAGAGGACACGGGGAGAGAGACACGGGGAGAAAGACACGGGGAGAGAAAGACACGGGGGGAGAGACACGGGGAGAGAGAGACACGAAGAGAGAGAGACACGGGGAGAGAGAGACACGGGGAGAAAGACACGGGGAGAGAGAGACACGGGGAGAGAGAGACACGGGGAGAGAGAGGACACGGGGAGAAGACACGGGGAGAAAGACACGGGGAGAGAGAGACACGGGGAGAGAGAGACACGGGGAGAGAGAGACACGGGGAGAGAGAGACACGGGAGAGAGACACGGGGGGAGAGACACGGGTGAGAGAGACACGGGGAGAGAGAGACACGGGGAGAGAGACACGGGGAGAAAGACACGGGGAGAGAGACACGGGGAGAGAGACACGGGGAGAGAGACACGGGGAGAGAGAGACACGGGGGGAGAGACACGGGGAAGAGAGAAACACGGGGAGAGAGAGACACGGGAGAGAGAGACACGGGGAGAGAGACACGGGGAGAAAGACACGGGGAGAAAGACACGGTGAGAGAGACACGGGCAGAGAGAGACACGGGGGGAGAGACACGGGGAGAGAGACACGGGGAGAGAGAGACACGGGGAGAGAGAGACACGGGGAGAGAGAGACACGGGGAGAGAGAGACACAGGGAGAGAGAGACACGGGGAGAGAGAGACACGGGGAGAGAGAGACACGGGGAGAGAGAGACACGGTGGGAGAGACACGGGGAGAGAGAGACACGGTGGGAGAGACACGGGGAGAGAGAGACACGGGAGAGAGACACGGGGAGAAAGACACGGGGAGAGAGAGACACGGTGGGAGAGACACGGGGAGAGAGAGACACGGTGGGAGAGACACGGGGAGAGAGAGACACGGGGAGAGAGAGACACGGTGGGGAGAGACACGGGGAGAGAGAGACACGGGGGGAGAGACACGGGGGGAGAGACACGGGGAGAGAGAGACACGGAGAGAGAGAGACACGGAGAGAGAGAGACACGGGGAGAGAGAGACGGGGAGAAAGACACGGGGCGAGAGACACGGGGAGAGAGACACGGGGAGAGAGAGACACGGGGGGAGAGACACGGGGAGAGAGAGACACGGGGAGAGAGAGATACGGGGAGAGAGACACGGGGAGAAAGATACGGGGAGAGACACGGGGAGAGAGACACGGGGGGAGAGACACGGGGAGAGAGACACCCACTCACCCACCCACTCACCCACCCACTCACTCACCCACCCACTCACCCACCCACTCACTCACTCACCCACCCACCCACTTACCCACCCACTCACTCACCCACCCACTCACTCACCCACTCACCCACCCAACCACTCACTCACTCAACCACCCACCCACTCACCGACTCACCCACCCACTCACCGACTCACCCACCCACTCACCCACCCACCCACTCACTCACCCACCCACCCACTCACCCACCCACTCACTCACCCACCCACTCACTCACTCACCCACCCACCCACCCACTCACCCACCCACCCACTCACCCACCCACCCCACCCACTCACCCACCCACCCACTCACCCACCCACCCACTCACTCCCCCACCCACTCACTCACCCACTCACCCACTCACCCACCCACCCACTCCCCCACTCACTCACTCACCCACCCCAACCCCACTCACTCACTCACCCACCACTCACCCACCCACCTGTTGATTGTGTCCAGGTAGGGACAGTGGCGGCTGCGTGGATCCTCAATGGTGGAGGCCACGAGGCCCCTTCACTCGCACTGCACACACAGAGTACATGATGACCGGGTCACTCACTCACACACTCACACTCACTCAGACACTCACTCACACTCTCACACACTCACTCACACACACACACTCACTCATACACACATACACTCACTCACTCACCCACTCACACACTCACTCATACACACATACACTCACTCACTCACCCACTCACACACTCACTCATACACACACTCACTCATACACACATACACTCACTCACCCACTCACACACTCACTCACACACTCACTCATACACACACTCACACTCTCATACACTCACTCACTCACACTCTCACTCACTCACTCACACACTCACTCATACACACATACACTCACTCACCCACTCACACACTCACTCATACACACACTCACACTCTCATACACTCGCTCACTCACACTCTCACTCACTCACTCACACACTCACTCACACTCTCACACACTCACTCACACTCTCACACACTCACTCACACACTCACTGCACACACACAGGGTACATGATGACCGGGTCACTAACTCACACACTCACTCACACACTCACTCACACTCTCACACACTCACACTCTCACACACTCACACACTCACTCACTCACACACACACACTCACTCACTCGCTCACACTCTCACACACTCACTCACATACTCACTCACTCACACACTCACTCACACACTCACTCACACTCTCATACACTCACTCACACTCTCACTCACTCACACACACACTCACTCTCTCACACACTCAATCACACACTCACTGCACACACACAGGGTACATGATGACAGGGGTCACTCACTCACACTCTCACACACTCACTCACACACTCACACACACACACACTCACACTCACTCACTCACACATTCACCCGCACACTCACTCACACACTCACTCACACTCTAAACCTCACTCACTCACACACTCACTCACGCACACACGCACACACTCACTCACACACTCACTCACACACTCACTCACACACTCAATCACCTCACACACTCACTCACATACTCACACACTCACTCACATACTCACACACTCACTCACACTCTCACACACTCACTCACGCACTCACACACTCACTCACGCTCTCATACACTCACGCACTCACACACTCACACACTCACTCACACACTCACTCACTCACCCACTCACTCCTCCACTCACTCACCCACCCACCCACTCACTCACACACTCACTCACTCCCCCACTCACTCATCCACCCACTCACTCATCCACCCACTCACTCATCCACCCACTCACTCATCCACCCACTCACTCACTCACCCACTCACTCACCCACTCACCCACCCTCTCACCCACCCACTCGCTCACCTCTCTGCTGCTGGTCCTCGTCTTCCTCCACCTCCTCCTCCTCCTCCCGCTCTCTCTTCACTCTCACACCGCCCGCTGCGATCCCCCGACCCCTGCTCATCGCGAGCCCCCTGGATCACCACGGTCCTAGCAGCTGCGGCTGTGGGGGGGGGGGGGGGGGTTGATAGTCGTGATGGTTTTCATGGTGGTAGTTGTAGTAGTTGATGGTGGTGGTTGTGATGATGGTTGTAGTAGTTGATGTGCATCTCTATTTGTTTATACGTATCTACGTGTATCTCTACGTGTATCTCTATGGTGTATCTCTATGGTGTATCTCTATGTGTGTATCTATGTATACCATGTGTATATATGTATATCTATGTATCTGTGTGTATCTATGTGTCTCTATGTATCTCAGTGTGTATATCTGTGTATCTGTCTGTGAATATGTGTGCATCTGTGTGTATATCTGTGGGTAGCTGTGTATGTGTATTTGTGTGTATGCGTGTGTGTATGTGTATCTATGCATGTTTTTGTGTGTATATGTGTGTCTGTGTGTATGTATCTGTGTGTATCTGTGTGTGTATCTGTGTGTGCAGTCCGGCTAAAATAACCCCCTACCTCCGCGTGGTGCCGGACGGGCAACGCTGTGGTGGGCAGTGGCATGGGGGGAGGGGCCAATTCCGATTTTTGGCCTTTCCCCTCACGGCGTTTGTAACCACCACAGCGGCCAAACGGGGGCTCTGGACGGGTGCGAGGGGCTGGTAACCCCTCCACCTTCAATTAACGACCACTAAACCACGATGCACAAAATGTATTAAGCTTGTGCCAGAGGCCCCGGGAAGACAGGCGTCTATGACGTCTCCTGGCCAAACCCCATTTGGCGGAGACAGGAGACTGAATCTCTACCTTCGGGGCTCCTCCCGAAACAACAAAAAACCACTACAGATGGGAGCTGGACCGGTACCGCCTGGATCTCTGTGGCATTCAGGAGGTCCGGTGGACCGGTTCTGGCTCCTGTCACCATGAGGGGTGGACAGTCCTCTACTCGGGGCAGCAGACTGCCAAACAACAGGGTGTGGTTCTTCTTTTGAACAAAATAATAAAGGGGGCGTGGGAGCGTGACGGTGAGGTGTGGGAAGCTGTAACCCCCAGGCTACTTTGGGCTCGCCTTCCCATCAACCAGAGGCGAGGAGTGGTGGTTGTGGTTACTTGTACCCCCACCGAAGACGAACATCCGTGGAGGGATGCTGGCAAGGCCGATGAGTCAGATGGCTACTACAACCTCCTGTCACAGGTGCGAGCTAAAGTGGCCCCTCGGGATAGAGTCATCTTGTTGGGTGACTTCAATGCACGAGTTGGTCATGATGCTGGCACCTGGTCTGGAGTGATTGGAAGGCATGGGCCAGATCAGCTCAATAACAACGGTAGGAGGCTGCTAGATTTTTGTGCAGCCCATGGACTTATAATTACCAACATGCTGTTCCGGCATCGGCGCATCCACACAACATCATGGATGCATGCCGGGTCCAAGCAAGAACATCTGCTGGACTACGTAGTGACGGAACAGCGGATGCGGGCCCATGTCCTTGAGACCAGGACCTACCCGTGGAGCTGATCTGCCAACTGACCATTGACTTGTCATCTGTAAGATGCGCCTGCCATTCTTCCACTCCGGTGGTGGGCGTACACCCAGGACCCCATTCAAACCCAAGGTGGCCTGGTCTCAGCTAGCTTTTGAAAGTTGCAAGCGAGAATCTAATCATCGCTTGTGGCTGGGGTTGGCATCGTCCCCCACTCTTCCAGATGTCGAGGGGAAATGGGTGATGTTTAGGACTATAGCTCATGCAGCTGCAATTGCTGCTTTGGGTGCATATCAGAGAATGAGGAGGCTTACCGCAGCCTTCGCTCGGAGGTTCGGAGAGCCGTGAGGCGCTGCAAGGATGGGTGGTGGTAGCGGGTTGATGAGGAGATGGGTGTCTGCCTCAGTGGCCCGCGATCACAAAACTCTATTTAACTCCATCAAAAAAGTAACCTGCAGCGCCACACCTATTATCATCATTAGGGGAAAAACGGTGTTCCAATCTCCAACCCCCAGGAACAGGTTTGCAGATTTGCTGAGCATTTCTGTGAGGTCCTGGGGGAGGGGAAACCCCTCAGCCAGGGAAAACATCGTGGCACAAAGTGGGGATGATCCTGCTGAGGGTGCGGTGCCTCAAATATTGGAAGTCACCCCCTGTGAGTGGCTGGCTGAGGTGCCATCTGTTGAGGAAGTACTGAAGGCAATCCGGAGTCTGAGACCAGGAAAGGCACCGGGCAGAGATGATCTCCCAAGCGAAATGCTAAGGGAGGGTGGCGTTTGTGCACAGATTGCCCTATATAACATCATAACAACAGTCTGGACCACTGGAAGGGTTCCGCAGGATTGGAAGGATGCCCTGGTGGTCCCCCTCTTTAAGAACATCGCCTTGCCAGGCACGCTGAGGAGAGGCTTGCGGAGCCCCAATGCGGTTTCAGGAAAGGGCGGTCCTGCACAGATGCCATATTTTCTGTCCGTCTGCTACAGCAAAGGTGTAGGGAATTCCAACAAGACCTACATCTCTGCTTTATTGACCTGGTCAAGGCCTATGATACCATCAGTAGGCCTGGGCTCTGGGTTGTTCTTCGTGCTTTTGGAGTAAATGACCCTCTGCTCACGATCATTAAGGACCTTCATGATGGTGAGCGGGCACGGGTAAAACTACGTGGCCGGGAGTCAGAGCCATTCCCTGTACACCTTGGGGTGCGACAGGGATGTCCTCTGGCTCCCACATTATTTAACATCTATTTTGACCACGTAGTTCGTGAAGCCTTCAATAGCTGTACCGGGGGAATCTCCATTTGGTACAGATATAATGGGAGGCTGATCGATGCCCGGGTGCGGTCAAGGGATGGCTCCCTATTGCTCAACCACGTTATATATGCCGATGATTTGGTAATAGCTGCTCATTCAGAGGAGGAGTTGGAGACGCTGCTGCTGAGACTGGAGCGTGCCACTAAGAGATGGGGCCTTACCATCAGCCCCACCAAAACTAAGCACCTGCCTGGGTATTTTGTACCATCGGACACTCCACCCCCACAACTCCCAATCGATGATGGGGCAGTTGTGGAGAGAGTGGAGAGTTCCCATACCTGGGCAGTGTGCTCATGACCGGCTCCAGTTTAACAGCAGAGGTCTCACTCCGAATCAGTCGAGCGGCAATATCTTTTCATCGGTTGCGTAACGCTGTGTGGAAGCTACCTGGTCTGTCGCTCCGCACTAAGCTTCAGGTCTTCTCGGCCACGGTAATTCCCTCCCTTCTCTACGCTTGCGAAACGTGGACCCCCCTAATGGAACATCTTCGCCGGTTAGAAACATTTAGGCTGGCCTGCCTACGATCCATCCTGGGTTTAACCAGACTGGATTGTGTGAGCTCACAAATCCTTGAAAGATCTGGGCAAGGTCCCATCGGTGAGCTCCTCCGGCGGGCAAGGCTGCGATGGCTGGGTCATGTAGCCCGCATGCCCAGCCACCGCATGCTGAAACAGCTTTTGTTCGGCCGGATCGAGGGGGCTAAACGGGCACGGCACGGGCTAGAGAAGAGATGGAGTGACGTGGTACAGGAGGCACGGGGCTAGAGAAGAGATGGAGTGATGTGGTACAGGAGGACGTGGAGCTGAGTGGACTTGCCAATGACTGGTACCAGCGGTGTCAAGATCGGCCTCTGTGGAGGAGGCTCGTGAAGGACGCTACTGGGCAGTTGGAGGCAGTCGCCCTCCAACAACAACGGAGGGCGGAGGAGCGATGCTCACAACAACGAGCGATGCTCACAACAACGAGCGGAGCGCCGGGTGGCTAAAGCACAGCAGGTTGGCACAGTAGGGGGCACAGGTGGTGCATCAGCCAGTCATCTCAGTCAGTCGACCCGTGGCACCTGCTGGGTCTGCCCCGTGACCTCCTGACAGCGGGCGTTCGACACTTCACGTGGCCTCAAGGTGCACGTGGCCTGGCACAAGCGTCGTG
Organism: Petromyzon marinus; assembly: GCF_048934315.1. Taxonomy (NCBI): domain Eukaryota; kingdom Metazoa; phylum Chordata; class Hyperoartia; order Petromyzontiformes; family Petromyzontidae; genus Petromyzon; species Petromyzon marinus. The sequence continues at coordinate 8,189,943 of NC_133734.1, read as the reverse complement.
GTGACGTCACCGACACTTAGTGGCGAATGGCGGTTGTTGTTGTTGTATATATGTGTGTGTGTGTATCTATGTGTATGTGTATCTATGTATGTATCTGTGTGTGTATCTATAAGTATCTATGTGTATCTATATATGTGTATGTATCTGTGTATACATGTGTATCTATGTGTGTGTATCTGTATCTATATCTGTGTGTATCTATGTGTGTGTGTATCTATGTGTGTATCTATATGTATGTGTATCTATGTGTGTGTATGTATCTGTATGTGTATCTGTGTGTGTATGTATCTATGTGTATGTGTGTATCTATCTGTGTGTGTATCGCTCTGTGTGTATGTGTGTATCTGTGTGTATATGTGTATCCATGTGTGTGTATCTATGTATCTATGTGTATGAGTATCTATGTATCTATATGTATATATCTGTGTGTGTATCTATGTATGTGTGTGTATCTGTGTGTATCTGTGTATCTACGTGTATCTGTATGTGTATCTGTATGTGTATCTATGTATCTATGTGTATCTGTATGTGTATCTATCTATGTGTGTGTGTATCTATGTGTATCTATATCTATGTGTGTATCTATATGTGTGTGTATCTATATATCTATATGTATCTATATGTGTGTGTGTATATATCTATATATCTGTGTGTGTATCTGATCGTCTGCTCCCCATCAGAGCCACCACCACGCAACACCTATATATGTGTGTATCTATGTATCTATATGTGTATCTATGTGTATCTGTGTGTATCTATATCTCTCTGTGTGTTTGTATCTGATCGTCTGCTCCCCATCAGAGCCTGTCACACCACCACGCACCACCTATATATCTGTGTGTATCTATGTGTGTATCTCTCTGTGTATCTATGTATCTACGTGTATCTGTGTGTGTATCTATATATCTATCTATGTGTGTGTGTATCTATGTATATATCTATGTGTGTGTGTATCTATATATGTGTGTGTATCTATGTGTATCTATATGTGTGTGTATCTATATATATCTATGTGTGTATCTATATATGTGTGTGTATCTATATGTGTATCTATGTGTGTATCTATATATATCTATGTGTGTGTGTATCTATATATGTGTGTGTATCTATATGTGTATCTATGTGTGTATCTATATATATCTGTGTGTGTGTATCTATATATGTGTGTGTGTATCTATGTGTATATATATATCTGTGTGTATCTATATATCTGTGTGTATCTATGTATATATCTATGTGTGTGTGTATCTATATATGTGTGTGTATCTATGTGTATCTATATATGTGTGTGTATCTATATATCTATGTGTGTGTGTATCTATATATGTGTGTGTATCTATGTGTATCTATATATGTGTGTGTATCTATATATCTATGTGTGTGTGTATCTATATATCTATGTGTGTGTATCTATATGTGTGTGTATATGTGTATCTATATATGTGTGTGTATATGTGTATCTATATATGTGTGTATCTATATATATGTGTGTGTATCTCTATATATATCTATGTGTGTGTATCTATATATGTGTGTATCTATATGTGTGTATCTATATATGTGTGTGTGTATCTATGTGTATCTATATATATCTGTGTGTATCTATATATCTGTGTGTATCTCTATATATCTATGTGTGTATATATATATGTGTGTGTATCTATATGTGTATCTATATATGTGTGTATCTCTATATATCTATGTGTGTATCTATATATATGTGTGTGTATCTATATGTGTATCTATATGTATGTGTATCTATATATATCTATGTGTGTGTGTATCTGATCGTCTGCTCCCCATCAGAGCCACCACCCAAGCGGGGCCTTACCTGGGCAGAGCGGCGCGGCCTCTCGCGAAACGGGCCCGCAGCTGAAGCAGCCCCCAGTGGCGCTCAGCACTGGTAGTCTCGACGGCGTGAGAACAGTGCGAGTCGTTTGTTTTAAACCGTGGTAGTTTGTTTGTTTAATGGTTTAAAGAGCGGAGGGAGGCCGCCTTTAAAACTAGCGGAGCGCTGAGGCGGCGTTCAGAGCCGGGCGCGGCGCTTCGCGCGCTTTCCTAGCGTCGCGCGCGTGGTGGCGGTGACGTCACCGTCGCGCGCATGGTGGCGGTGACGTCACCGTCGCGCGCAGGGGTGGCGGTGACGTTCCCGGAACTAAGGGGCGACGTCACCGGTGGGGGTGGGGGAGGTGAGAGGTGAAGGGGGTAAAGGGACGGATTTCCGGTTCCTCTCTCTACTTCCGGCCAGGACGTCACGTCCGCCGATGGTGGGGGGGGAAGCGGGGGGGGTTGTCTTCTGCCCCCCCCCCCACACATACCAACCGGGGCGCATCGTGACGTCACGCGCCGGAGACACTATAACCCCCCGTGACGTCACGCCTCGTCTCCACAAACCACCACCCCCCCCCCCCGTGACGTTACGCCTCGTCGACATCCCCACACCGTGACGTCACGCTACGTTTACAATCACCATCCCGGCTACGTCACGCCCCGTCTACACGAATCCGCCAATCTCCCGGGACGTCACGCCCTGTCTCCAACACTCCTCGTGACGTCACGCCCTGTCGACACACACCTTCCCCCCCAGTGACGACACGACCCGTCTTAACTATCCCACTATGACGTCACGTTCTGTCTACACACCCCCACCGTGACGTCACGGCCTGTTCGCATCCCCATTCCGAGGGTGACCAATGAGGTCTGAATTGATATTCTTGGTTCTTTCGGTAAAGTCACGTGGGATAGAAAATATAAATAATAAAATAAAAATTTCTTAATTACATTTAAAAAGTTTATTTTTTATTTTTTTTGTACTCTTTTTATCTTCTATCTACGTGCCTTTACCGAAAGAACCAAGAATATGAATTCCTGCAGTCACGAAAGTTTTAAGTGAAAATTCAAGGTCTGAATTGGTCTGTAACAAGTTAGGGGCACTGATGAGGGGTTGACACTCTCGGTCGGATTGCAAAAGTCTCGTTTCAAAACTAGTGTTGTTATAACAGTTATATTTAATTGATATTTATTGAAAGTTGCGCATTTTGATGTGACGTCACATTTGTCAAACCTCCCTCCCCCCTCGTCACACATCGTCACAAATGTCTGACCCCCCCCCATCCCCCCCAGGTGCGTGACGTCATTTATGGACGGCCCCCAAAATCAAATCTTGGGTTATTATCCCCCCAGGCAAGATGGAGCCGTGGTTTACACATCGTCGTGACGTCACCCCGTCTCCTTGGCTCCTTGGCGTGCCACGCTCGGTGCACCCAGGCAAACATGACGTCACAACCATACTGGATTTCGGTGCGACGTCACCAACGGCCCCTTTAAGTGCCACGCTCGGGTTGCACCCAGGCAAGATGGCGCCCTGTTTAGACACACACACAATTATGACGTCGCCGTGTTGGGGGTCCTTCCTCGGTGGTTGTCTCCGTCGAGGTGTCCGCGGATCTCCGCCCCCCAACGGTGCCTGACCCCAGGGGGGAGGAGGAGGTGGTGGTGGTGGGGGAGGAGGAGGTGGTGGTGGTGGGGGAGGAGGAGGTGGTGGTGGTGGGGGAGGAGGAGGTGGTGGTGGTGGGGGAGGAGGAGGTGGTGGTGGTGGGGGAGGAGGAGGTGGTGGTGGTGGGGGAGGAGGAGGTGGTGGTGGTGGGGGAGGAGGAGGTGGTGGTGGTGGGGGAGGAGGAGGTGGTGGTGGTGGGGGAGGAGGAGGTGGTGGTGGTGGGGGAGGAGGAGGTGGTGGTGGTGGGGGTGGCGATCGGTCGCCACCTCCGACGCTGAGGCCGCCTCACGCAAGGCAGCGCGTTTAGTTTTATTGTTGTTATAATTATTATTGTTGTTGTCGTTGTGGCGGCGGTGGCTGTTGTTGTTGTTGACAATGGAGCCAAAGACGAGTCGCCTGGACATGCAGCACGGATTCGTTCATCACATCCGGAGAAATCAAATCGCCAGGTTGGTGAAGAACCTCCACCACCTCGGATCCTGGCCGCCTTTGTCTCTCTCTCAACACACACACTGTACAGACACACACTGTACAGACACACACTGTACAGACACACACACAGACACACACAGACACACACACAGACACACACACAGACACACAGACAGACAGACAGACACACAGACACACAGACAGACACACACACAGATACACACACACATATACACACATATACACACACAGACACACAGGCACACACACACACACAGACACACACACATATAGACACAGATACACAGACACACAGACAGACACACAGACAGACACACACAGACACACACAGACACACACACATATACACACACACAGACACACACACACAGATACACACACACAGACACACACACACAGACACACACACAGACACAAAAAAAGATCCCCCGTATAGCCTGTAACAGACTGTAGGGGCAAGTGCTGTTAGCGAGCACCTATGAAGGCCGGATCGGTACACGAGGGGGTGGGTGGCCAGCGCCACGCCCGACCACCTTTGTCTCCCCAGTGGCGATGTTTACACACCGCACCAGGTACTCATTTGAGGCTGAGTCGACCTAGGGGAGGCCCGGGACCGGTTCAGATAATCGTCACTGATGTTGGCCGTGAGCGGGAATCGAACCCGGGTCGCCAGGTTCATAGCGCAGCGTAGCGCTAACCGCTACACTACCGCTCCCCACACACAGAGACTCACAGAGACACACACACAGACACACACAGACACACACACAGACACATACACACACAGACACACACAACAACAACCGCCATTCGCCACTAAGTGGCGGTGACGTCACCACGACGCTTGTGCCAGGCTATGTGCACCGTGAGGCCACGTGAAGTGTCGAACGCCCGCTGGCAGGAGGTCACTGGGCAGACCCAGCAGGTGCCACGGGTCGACTGACTGAGATGACTGGCTGATGCACCACCTGTGCCCCCTACTGTGCCAACCTGCTGTGCTTTAGCCACCCGGCGCTCCGCTCGTTGTTGTGAGCGTCGCTCCTCCGCTCTCCGTTGTTGTTGGAGGGCGACTGCCTCCAACTGCCCAGCAGCGTCCTTCACGAGCCTCCTCCACAGAGGCCGATCTTGACACCGCTGGTACCAGTCATCGGCAAGTCCACTCAGCTCCACGTCCTCCTGTACCACATCACTCCATCTCTTCTCTAGCCCGTGCCGCGCCCGCTTAGCCCCCTCAATCCGGCCAAACAAAAGCTGCTTCGGCATGCGGTGGCTGGGCATGCGGGCTACATGACCCAGCCATCGCAGCCTTGCCTGCCGGAGGAGCTCACCGATGGGACCCTGCCCAGATCTTTCAAGGATTTGTGAGCTCCTCACACAATCCAGTCTGGTTAAACCCAGGATGGATCGTAGGCAGGCCAGCCTAAATGTTTCTAACCGGCGAAGATGTTCCATTAGGGGGGTCCACGTTTCGCAAGCGTAGAGAAGGGAGGGAATGACCGTGGCCGAGAAGACCTGAAGCTTAGTGCGGAGCGACAGACCAGGTAGCTTCCACACAGCGTTACGCAACCGATGAAAAGATATTGCCGCTCGACTGATTCGGAGTGAGACCTCTGCTGTTAAACTGGAGCCAGTCATAAGCGCACTGCCCAGGTATGGGAAACTCTCCACTCTCTCTACAACTGCCCCATCACCGATTGGGAGTTGTGGGGGTGGAGTGTCCGATGGTACAAAATACCCAGGCAGGTGCTTAGTTTTGGTGGGGCTGATGGTAAGGCCCCACCTCTTAGTGGCACGCTCCAGTCTCAGCAGCAGCGTCTCCAACTCCTCCTCTGACTGAGCAGCTATTACCAAATCATCAGCATACATAACGTGGTTGAGCAATAGGGAGCCATCCCTTGACCGCACCCGGGCATCGATTAGCCTCCCATTATATCTGTACCATATAGAGATTCCCCCGGTACAGCTATTGAAGGCTTCACGGACTACGTGGTCAAAATAGATGTTAAATAATGTGGGAGCCAGAGGACATCCCTGTCGCACCCCAAGGTGTACAGGGAATGGCTCTGACTCCCGGCCACGTAGTTTTACCCGGGCCCGCTCACCATCATGAAGGTCCTTAATGATCGTGAGCAGAGGGTCAGGTACTCCAAAAGCACGAAGAACGACCCAGAGCCCAGGCCTACTAATGGTATCATAGGCCTTGACCAGGTCAATAAAGCAGAGATGTTGGTCTTGTTGGAATTCCCTACACCTCTGCTGTAGCAGACGGACAGAAAATATGGCATCTGTGCAGGACCGCCCTTTCCTGAAACCGCATTGGGGCTCCGCAAGCCTCTCCTCAGCGTGCCTGGCAAGGCGATGCTGAATAATCCTTGCCAGGACCTTTCCCGGCACACTGAGGAGTGAGATGCCCCTGTAGTTGTTACAGTCTGTGCGGTCCCCCTTCTTAAAAAGGGGGACCACCAGGGCATCCTTCCAATCCTGCGGAACCCGTCCAGTGGTCCAGACTGTTGTTATGATGTCATATAGGGCAGTCTGTGCACAAACGCCACCCTCCCTCAGCATTTCGCTTGGGAGATTATCTCTGCCCGCTGCCTTTCCTGGTCTCAGACTCTGGATCGCCTTCAATACTTCCTCAGCAGATGGCACCCCAGCCAGCCACTCACAGGGGGTGACTTCATCCAATATTTGAGGCACCGCAGCCTCAGCAGGGTCATCCTCACTTTGTGCCACGATGTTTTCCTGGCTGAGGGATTTTCCCTCCCCCAGGACCTCACAGAAATGCTCAGCAAATCTGCGAACCTGTTCCTGGGGGTCAGAAATTGGATCACCGTTTTTTCCCCTAATGATGGTAATAGGTGTGGCGCTGCAGGTTACTTTTTTGATGGAGTTAAATAGAGATTTGTGATCACGGGCCACTGAGGCAGACTCCATCTCCTCAGCAACCCGCGACCACCACCCATCCTTGCAGCGCCTCACGGCTCTCCGAACCTCCGAGCGAAGGCTGCGGTAAGCCTCCTCATTCTCTGACGTGGGATTCTGTAGCCGATGACAGTGGGCCTGTCGCTTTTTCTCAACCATCCTGAACAACTCCTCTGTCATCCAGGGTGTCTGGGGAGGTCTGGACCGCGTACCCAAAGCAGCCATTGCAGCTGCATGAGTCACAGTCATAAACCTCGCCCATTTACCCTCAACATCAGGAGGAGTCGGGGACGATGCCAATCCCAGCCGCAAGCGATGATGAAATTCTCGCTTGCAACTTTCATCAGATAACTGAGACCAGGCCACTTTAGGTTGGAATGGGGTCCTGGGTGTACACCCACCACCGGAGTGGAAGAATGGCAGGCGCATCTTACAGATGACTAGTCGATGGTCAGAGGGCAGATCAGCTCCACGGTAGGTCCTGGTGTCAAGGACATAGGCTCGCATTCGCTGGTCCGTCACTATGTAGTCCAGCAGATGTTCTTGCTTGGACCCGGCATGCATCCATGATGTTGTGTGGATGCGCCGATGCCGGAACAGCGTGTTGGTAATTACAAGCCCATGGGCTGCACAAAAATCTAGCAGCCTCCTACCGTTGTTATTGAGCTGATCTGGCCCATGCCCTCCAATCACTCCAGACCAGGTGCCAGTATCATGACCAACTCGGGCATTGAAGTCACCCAACATGATGACGCTATCCCGAGGGGCCACTTTAGCCAGCACCTGTGACAGGAGGTCATAGAAGGCATCTGACTCATCGGCTTTGCCTGCATCCCTCCAAGGATGTTCATCTTCGGTGGGGGCATAAGTAACCACGACCACCATTCCTCGCCTCCGGTTGATGGGAAGGCGAGCTCAAAGTAGCCTGGGGCTTACAGCTTCCCACACCTCACCGCCACGCTCCCACGCCCCCTTCATTCTTTTGTTCAAAAGAAGACCCACACCCTGTTGTTTGGCAGTCTGCTGCCCCGAGTAGAGGACTGTCCACCCCTCATGGTGGCAGGAGCCAGAGCCGGTCCACCGGACCTCCTGAATGCCGCATAGATCCAGGCGGTACCGGTCCAGCTCCCGACAGAGGAGTGGCAGCCTCTCCTCTGCAGTGAGCGTTCGAACATTCCACGTGGCCACCCGTAGTGGCTTTTCGTTGTTTCTGGAGTAGCCCCGAGGGTAGGTATTCAATCTCCTGGCTCCGCCAATTGGGGTTTGGCCAGGAGACGTCATAGACGCCTGGCCCCCCGGGGCCTCCGGCACAAGCTTATTAGTTACATATTTCAGTTTAATTCGTGGTTTCGTGGTAATTAATTGAAGGTGGAGGGGTTACCAGCCCCTCGCACCCGTCCAGAGCCCCCGTTTAGCCCCTGTGGTGGACACATATGCCATGAGGGGAGGAGCCAATCAAAATTGGATCTCCCCCCACAGCGCTGTCCACGACAGAGTTGCCCGTCCGGCACCGCGAGGAGGTAGGGGGTTGTTTTGCCGGACCACACACAGACACACACATACACACACACACAGACATACACACACGCAGACACCGTGCAAAGCCAACCATGAAAATCGGTAGGTATATGTGGGTGTCTCTGTGTCTCTGTGGTTCTCTGTGGTTCTTTGTGTGCCTGTATGGGTATCTGTGTGTCTCTAGGTGTCTATGGGTCTCTTTGGGTC
>NC_133734.1:8153847-8176347 GCF_048934315.1 Petromyzon marinus | reverse complement strand
TACTAACACTACCATCACTATCACTACTACCACTACTACTAACACTACCATCACTATCACTACTATCACTACTACTAACACTACCATCACTATCACTACTACCACTACTACTAACACTACCATCACTATCACTACTACCACTACTACTAACACTACTACTAACACTACCACTTCTACCACTACTACTAACACTACCATCACCATCACTACTATCACTACTACTAACACTACCATCACTATCACTACTACCACTACTACTAACACTACCACTTCTAACACTACTACCACTACTACTAACACTACCACTACTACTAACACTATCACTACTACTAACACTACCACTTCTACCACTACTACCACTACTACTAACACTACCACTTCTACTAACACTACCACTACTACTAACACTACCATCACTATCACTACTACCACTACTACTAACACTACCATCACTATCACTACTATCACTACTACTAACACTACCATCACTATCACTACTATCACTACTACTAACACTACCATCACTATCACTACTACCACTACTACTAACACTACCATCACTATCACTACTACCACTACTACTAACACTACCATCACTATCACTAACACTACCACTACTACTAACACTACCATCACTATCACTACTACCACTACTACTAACACTACCATCACTATCACTACTATCACTACTACTAACACTACTACTACTACTAACACTACCACTACTACTAACACTACTACTACTACTAACACTACCACTACTACTAACACTACCACTACTACTAACACTACCACTACTACTAACACTACCATCACTATCACTACTACCACTACTACTAACACTACCACTACTACTAACACTACCACTACTACTAACACTACCATCACTATCACTACTACCACTACTACTAACACTACCATCACTATCACTACTACCACTACTACTAACACTACCACTACTACTAACACTACCATCACTATCACTACTACCACTACTACTAACACTACCACTACTACTAACACTACCATCACTATCACTACTACCACTACTACTAACACTACCATCACCATCACTACTACCACTACTACTAACACTACCATCACTATCACTACTACCACTACTACTAACACTACCATCACTATCACTACTACCACTACTACTAACACTACCATCACTATCACTACTACTACCACTACTACTAACACTACCATCACTATCACTACTACCACTACTACTAACACTACCATCACTATCACTACTACCACTACTACTAACACTACTACTAACACTACCACTTCTACCACTACTACCACTACTACTAACACTACCATCACTATCACTACTACCACTACTACTACCACTACTACTAACACTACCATCACTATCACTACTACTAACACTACCATCACTATCACTACTATCACTACTACTAACACTACCATCACTATCACTACTACCACTACTACTAACACTACCATCACTATCACTACTATCACTACTACTAACACTACCATCACTATCACTACTACCACTACTACTAACACTACCATCACTATCACTACTACCACTACTACTAACACTACTACTAACACTACCACTTCTACCACTACTACTAACACTACCATCACCATCACTACTATCACTACTACTAACACTACCATCACTATCACTACTACCACTACTACTAACACTACCACTTCTAACACTACTACCACTACTACTAACACTACCACTACTACTAACACTATCACTACTACTAACACTACCACTTCTACCACTACTACCACTACTACTAACACTACCACTTCTACTAACACTACCACTACTACTAACACTACCATCACTATCACTACTACCACTACTACTAACACTACCATCACTATCACTACTACCACTACTACTAACACTACCATCACTATCACTACTATCACTACTACTAACACTACTACTACTACTAACACTACCATCACTATCACTACTATCACTACTACTAACACTACCATCACTATCACTACTACTAACACTACCATCACTATCACTACTACCACTACTACTAACACTACCACTACTACTAACACTACCATCACTATCACTACTACCACTACTACTAACACTACCATCACTATCACTACTACTAACACTACCATCACTATCACTACTACCACTACTACTAACACTACCATCACTATCACTACTACCACTACTACTAACACTACCATCACTATCACTACTACCACTACTACTAACACTACCATCACTATCACTACTACCACTACTACTAACACTACCATCACTATCACTACTATCACTACTACTAACACTACCATCACTATCACTACTACCACTACTACTAACACTACCATCACTATCACTACTACCACTACTACTAACACTACTACTAACACTACCACTTCTACCACTACTACCACTACTACTAACACTACCATCACTATCACTACTATCACTACTACTAACACTACCATCACTATCACTACTACCACTACTACTAACACTACCATCACTATCACTACTATCACTACTACTAACACTACCATCACTATCACTACTACCACTACTACTAACACTACCATCACTATCACTACTATCACTACTACTAACACTACCATCACTATCACTACTACCACTACTACTAACACTACCATCACTATCACTACTACCACTACTACTAACACTACTACTAACACTACCACTTCTACCACTACTACTAACACTACCATCACCATCACTACTATCACTACTACTAACACTACCATCACTATCACTACTACCACTACTACTAACACTACCACTTCTAACACTACTACCACTACTACTAACACTACCACTACTACTAACACTATCACTACTACTAACACTACCACTTCTACCACTACTACCACTACTACTAACACTACCACTACTACTAACACTACCATCACTATCACTACTACCACTACTACTAACACTACCATCACTATCACTACTATCACTACTACTAACACTACTACTACTACTAACACTACCATCACTATCACTACTATCACTACTACTAACACTACCATCACTATCACTACTACTAACACTACCATCACTATCACTACTACCACTACTACTAACACTACCACTACTACTAACACTACCATCACTATCACTACTACCACTACTACTAACACTACCATCACTATCACTACTACTAACACTACCATCACTATCACTACTACCACTACTACTAACACTACCATCACTATCACTACTACCACTACTACTAACACTACCATCACTATCACTACTATCACTACTACTAACACTACCATCACTATCACTACTACCACTACTACTAACACTACCATCACTATCACTACTACCACTACTACTAACACTACCATCACTATCACTACTATCACTACTACTAACACTACCATCACTATCACTACTACCACTACTACTAACACTACCATCACTATCACTACTACCACTACTACTAACACTACTACTAACACTACCACTTCTACCACTACTACCACTACTACTAACACTACCATCACTATCACTACTATCACTACTACTAACACTACCATCACTATCACTACTACCACTACTACTAACACTACCATCACTATCACTACTATCACTACTACTAACACTACCATCACTATCACTACTACCACTACTACTAACACTACCATCACTATCACTACTACCACTACTACTACCACTACTACTAACACTACCATCACTATCACTACTACCACTACTACTAACACTACTACTACTACTAACACTACCATCACTATCACTACTACCACTACTACTAACACTACCATCACTATCACTACTACCACTACTACTAACACTACCACTACTACTAACACTACCATCACCATCACTACTATCACTACTACTAACACTACCATCACTATCACTACTACCACTACTACTAACACTACCATCACTATCACTACTACCACTACTACTAACACTACCATCACTATCACTACTACCACTACTACTAACACTACCACTACTACTAACACTACCATCACTATCACTACTACCACTACTACTAACACTACCACTACTACTAACACTACCATCACCATCACTACTATCACTACTACTAACACTACCATCACTATCACTACTACCACTACTACTAACACTACTACTAACACTACCACTTCTACCACTACTACCACTACTACTAACACTACCACTACTGCTAACACTACCACTACTACTAACACTACCATCACTATCACTACTACCACTACTACTAACACTACCACTACTACTAACACTACCACTTCTACCACTACTACCACTACTACTAACACTACCATCACTATCACTACTATCACTACTACTAACACTACCACTACTACTAACACTACCATCACTATCACTACTACCACTACTACTACTACTACCACTACTACTAACACTACCATCACTATCACTACTATCACTACTACTAACACTACCACTACTACTAACACTACCATCACTATCACTACTACCACTACTACTACTACTACCACTACTACTAACACTACCATCACTATCACTACTAACACTACCATCACTATCACTACTACCACTACTAACACTACCACTACTACTAACACTACCATCACTATCACTACTATCACTACTACTAACACTACCATCACTACCACTACTACCACTACTACTACCACTACTATCACTACTATCACTACTACTAACACTACTACTACTACTAACACTACCATCACTATCACTACTATCACTACTACTAACACTACCATCACTATCACTACTACTAACACTACCATCACTATCACTACTACCACTACTACTAACACTACCACTACTACTAACACTACCATCACTATCACTACTACCACTACTACTAACACTACCATCACTATCACTACTACTAACACTACCATCACTATCACTACTACCACTACTACTAACACTACCATCACTATCACTACTACCACTACTACTAACACTACCATCACTATCACTACTATCACTACTACTAACACTACCATCACTATCACTACTACCACTACTACTAACACTACCATCACTATCACTACTACCACTACTACTAACACTACCATCACTATCACTACTATCACTACTACTAACACTACCATCACTATCACTACTACCACTACTACTAACACTACCATCACTATCACTACTACCACTACTACTAACACTACTACTAACACTACCACTTCTACCACTACTACCACTACTACTAACACTACCATCACTATCACTACTATCACTACTACTAACACTACCATCACTATCACTACTACCACTACTACTAACACTACCATCACTATCACTACTATCACTACTACTAACACTACCATCACTATCACTACTACCACTACTACTAACACTACCATCACTATCACTACTACCACTACTACTACCACTACTACTAACACTACCATCACTATCACTACTACCACTACTACTAACACTACTACTACTACTAACACTACCATCACTATCACTACTACCACTACTACTAACACTACCATCACTATCACTACTACCACTACTACTAACACTACCACTACTACTAACACTACCATCACCATCACTACTATCACTACTACTAACACTACCATCACTATCACTACTACCACTACTACTAACACTACTACTACTACTAACACTACCATCACCATCACTACTATCACTACTACTAACACTACCATCACTATCACTACTACCACTACTACTAACACTACCATCACTATCACTACTACCACTACTACTAACACTACCATCACTATCACTACTACCACTACTACTAACACTACCACTACTACTAACACTACCATCACTATCACTACTACCACTACTACTAACACTACCACTACTACTAACACTACCATCACCATCACTACTATCACTACTACTAACACTACCATCACTATCACTACTACCACTACTACTAACACTACTACTAACACTACCACTTCTACCACTACTACCACTACTACTAACACTACCACTACTGCTAACACTACCACTACTACTAACACTACCATCACTATCACTACTACCACTACTACTAACACTACCACTACTACTAACACTACCACTTCTACCACTACTACCACTACTACTAACACTACCATCACTATCACTACTACCACTACTACTAACACTACCACTACTACTAACACTACCACTTCTACCACTACTACCACTACTACTAACACTACCACTACTACTAACACTACCACTTCTACCACTACTACCACTACTACTAACACTACCACTTCTACTAACACTACCACTACTACTAACACTACCACTACTACTAACACTACTACTACTACCACTACTAACACTACCACTACTACTAACACTACCACTTCTACCACTACCACTACTACTAACACTACCACTACTACTAACACTACCACTTCTACCACTACTACCACTACTACTAACACTACCACTTCTACTAACACTACCACTACTACTAACACTACCACTACTACTAACACTACTACTACTACCACTACTAACACTACCACTACTACTAACACTACCACTACTACTAACACTACCACTACTGCTAACACTACCACTACTACTAACACTACTACTACTACTAACACTACCACTACTACTAACACTACCACTACTACTAACACTACCACTACTACTAACACTACCACTACTGCTAACACTACCACTACTACTAACACTACCACTACTACTAACACTACTACTACTACCACTACTAACACTACCACTACTACTAACACTACCACTTCTACCACTACCACTACTACTAACACTACCACTACTACTAACACTACCACTTCTACCACTACTACCACTACTACTAACACTACCACTTCTACTAACACTACCACTACTACTAACACTACCACTACTACTAACACTACCACTTCTACCACTACTACCACTACTACTAACACTACCACTTCTACTAACACTACCACTACTACTAACACTACCACTACTACTAACACTACCACTTCTACCACTACTACCACTACTACTAACACTACCACTTCTACTAACACTACCACTACTACTAACACTACCACTACTACTAACACTACTACTACTACCACTACTAACACTACCACTACTACTAACACTACCACTTCTACCACTACTACTAACACTACCACTACTGCTAACACTACCACTACTACTAACACTACTACTACTACTAACGCTACCACTACTACTAACACTACCACTACTGCTAACAGTACCACTACTACTAACACTACCACTACTGCTAACACTACCACTACTACTAACACTACCACTACTACTAACACTACCACTACTACTAACACTACCACTACTACTAACACTACCACTACTGCTAACACTACCACTACTACTAACACTACCACTACTACTAACACTATCACTACTACTATCACTACCACCACTACTACCACTACTATCACTACTACTATCACTACCACCACTACTACTACCACTACTACTATCAATACTACCACTACTACCACTACTACTATCACTACTACTATCACTACTATCACTACTACTATCACTACCACCACTACTACCACTACTATCACTACTACCAATACTACCACTACTATCACTACTACTATCACTACCACCACTATTACCACTACTATCACTACTACCACTACTATCACTACCACCACTACTATCACTACTACTATCACTACCACCACTACTACCACTACTATCACTACTACTATCACTACCACCACTACTACCACTACTATCACTACTACTATAACTACCACCACTACTACCACTACTATCACTACTACCACTACTACCACTACAATCACTACTACTATCACTACTACCACTACTACCACTACTATCACTACTACTATCACTACTACTACCACTACTATCCACTACTACTATCACTACCACCACTAACTACCACTACCTATCACTACCTACTCACTACTACCACTACCACTACTATCACTACCATCACTACCATACCACCACTACTACCACTACCACCACTACCCCACTACCACCACTAGTACTACCACTACCACTACTACCACTCACTACTACCATCACTACCCACTACCACCACTACCACTACACACTAATACTACCACCACTACCAACCACCACATACCCACCACTACCACCACTACTACCACCACTACCACCACTACCACCACTACTACCCCACCACTACCACCACTACTACTACCACTACCACCACTACCACCACTACCACTACACCACCACTACCACCACTACCACCACTACCACTACCACCACTACCACTACTACTACCACTCCCACCACTACCACCACTACCACCACTACCACTACTACCACCACTACCACTACCACCACTACACACTACCACTACTACTACCACCACTACCACCACTACCACCACTACTACTACCACTACTACCACTAATACCACTACCAACACTACCACCATTACCACCACTACCACCACTACCACTACTACCACTACCACCACTACCACTACTTCCACTACCACCACTACCACCACTACTACCACTACCACCACTACTACCACTACCACCACTACTGCCACTACCAACACTACCACCACTACCACCACTACCACTACCACCACCACTAACACCCACCACCAACACTACCACCACCACTACCACCACTACCACCACTACTACTACCACTACCACCACTACTACCACTACCACCACTACCACCACTACCAACACTACCACCACCACCACTACCACTACCACCACTACCACCACTACCACCACCACCACTACCACCACTACCACCACCACAACCACCACTACCACCACTACTACTACCACTACTACTACCACCACTACCACCACTACCACCACCACCACTACCACCACACCACTACCACCACTACCACCACTACTACCACACCACTACTACTACTACCACTACCACCACTACCACCACTACCACCACCACTACCACCACTACCACCACTACCAACACCAGCAACACCACTACCAATAAAATAATAACAAAAATATATCAAACAATAAAATTCCCACGACGTTTCGACTGCGACTTGTGCAGTCGAGAATTTTACGTAATATTTCATTACTTCATTGTTTCCCTTCAACGTGACCTTACCGAAAGAGCTAAGAATATGAATGAGAATTTCTCCCGCTTTCGACGTGTTCTCGTTTAAATTATTCCATCGCTTCCCTTCTCCTACGCTGGCGGTGACTTTGCCGAACGAACCAACATCATGAATCCCTGCAAGTCGCGAAAGCTTCCGAATCAACAACGTTCCCGGGGGTTAGGGGTCCCGGGCCTAGGTCCCCACTGGGTTCTCCCCTAGTCCTCTAACCCCCTTGCACTCCGGCTCCCCCGTTCCACCCGCTCCCGACCTTTAGTAGACTCCGGCTACGAGACCCCGGGGGTCCATGACGTCGAAGACAATTCCCGCACGCGCTCCTCCACATGGGTGCTTATCCCTTGTGGGCGGCGTTGACTCTGTGAGTGACTCGAGGTGTAGGAATGGGTTTTTACCCTTTTAACTGGCACAACAAAAACTGACACCTTTATTCAAGGCGTCGTGTTTGCGATAACTTACAACACAAGCAGTCAAAATGTAAACAAAAAGAGGCAGCTCCGATGATAATAATATTGGCACTGTCCTTGAATTTGATTGGTCCACACCCGAGACGGCTTTCTTTAGAATAAAGGTGTCAGTTTTTGTGCCAGTTAAAAGGGTAAAAACCTATTCCTATATCTTGTTACTGGCAAAGGAGGTCTCATAATGTAAATGCTCACCCCGAGCCCTCAATACTCTGATAGTGCGCTGTTTTTGAGTTGTACGCCACATGGCGTTTTCTGGTCCAACACCAGTGGAGAGACTAAAGGGCTCTAAGAAAAGCCGTCTCGGGTGTGGACCAATCAAATTCAAGGACAGTGCCAATATTATTATCAGAGTTGTCTCTTTTGTTTGCATTTTGACTGCTTGTGTTGTGGTTATTGCAAACACGATGCCTTGAATGAAGGTGTCAGTTTTTTGTGCCAGTTAAAAGGGCAAAAACCTATTCCTATATCTTGTTTCTGGCAAAGGAGGTCTGATAATGAGCCCATCTATGTTCGGAAAAGAGGAGGGGGGGAGACGAAAAATAATGGATGCGGTCTGAAAGCCATCGTAAGCGTGGACAATCAATTAAGACCCGCGATGGTTTATCAAATCCTTCCAATGATTGCTAAGCCAGAATCCACCTTTACCGAAAGAACCCAAGAATATGAATACCAGATTTAAAGCTTTCGTGACTGCAAGGATCCATACTCTTTGGTTCTATTCGGTAAAGTCACGTAGTAGGTAAAAAATAAAACAACAAAAATCACGACGTTTCGGCCACAACACAAGCGGCCTTCATCAGGTGAAGGGATCAGGCTGTCTCGAGGACAGCGCTGGAGTGAAACACAGCCAAGCTCAGACCGCGGACCTTTAAGCTGTGTGCGAGGAAACAAGGTGCCTTCACAAAGGAATTAGCATAAAAATTAGCATTTGATTGGCTGCACCTGGCCATCGCGCGTCGGTGATATCATCATCACCATCACCACCACCACCGTGTGGACATTCACAGCAGCAGCTCGGCCAAATCACTCTGGACGCGCAGAGGACGTCAATTCTAAATGTCGAGGTGAGATCCGGAGGAACAAATCCCTAAGCAGTGACCACCACCACCACCACGGGGAGGGAGAGAGAGACGCAGACTCCAAATATACAACAGCAGGCGTCGGAGTCATGACTGGACCCACGCGCTCCTGTGCACCAGGCGAGGTAGTCAACATCTCTCAGGGTCTGGGATTGAACCCACGACCTCCTGTGTACCAGGCGAGGTAGTCAACATCTCAGCCACCGTGATGATAATGATGATGAGAGAGAGACGCAGACTCCAAATACACAGCAGCAGCCAGCAGGTGTCGGAGTCATGACTAGACCCCCGACCTCCTGTGTGCCAGGCGAGGTAGTCAACGACTCTCAGGGTCTGGGATTGGACCCACGACCTCCTGTGTACCAGGTGAGGTGGTCAACATCTCTCAGGGTCTGGGATTGAACCCACGACCTCCTGTGTACCAGGCGAGATAGTCAACATCTCTCAGGGTCTGGGATTGAACCCACGACCTCCTGTGTACCAGGCGAGGTAGTCAACATCTCTCAGGGTCTGGGATTGGACCCACGACCTCCTGTGTGCCAGGCGAGGTAGTCAACGTCTCTCAGGGTCTGGGATTGGACCCACGACCGCCTGTGTACCAGGCGAGGTAGTCAACATCTCTCAGGGTCTGGGATTGAACCCACGACCTCCTGTGTACCAGGCAAAGTAGTCAACATCTCTCAGGGTCTGGGATTGGACCCACGACCTCCTGTGTACCAGGCGAGGTAGTCAACATCTCAGCCACCGTGGTGATGATGATGAGAGAGAGACCTAAGGTGTTCCTCTCCGGCTGCCCTCTATTGCAGGGGGCGGTGAAGCCAGCGAGGACCCCGGAGACAGCGAAGAGGAGGAGGAGGAGGAGCTTCCAGGCCCGGCATCAGCAAATGGGAGAGCAGCGTCGCCCGACCGGAGGCAAGGGGCGGCCAATCGGAGAGCGGCGTCGCCCGACCGGAGGCCCGGGGCGGCCAATCGGAGCGACGGGTCGTCGGACGGGCACGGGCGGCGGGACGCGACCAATCGGGAGCCGGCATTGGCGGAACGTGGACGAGATTCGGCCAATCGGAGACCAGAGGCGAACCGGAGGCGGGCCTTGGCGGAGCACGCAGCGGCACAGGCCAATCGGAAGGCAGAGTCGAGTCGGCACGTGGCGTCGGCCAACGGGGGGCCGGCGTCGGGGGAGCACGGCCGGGATTCAACCAATCGGAAGCCGGCGCCAACGGAGCACAGAGCAACAGGGGCGGCCAATCAGAGGCCGGCATTGAGCGAGCGGAGGGCTGCGTCGGCCAATGGGAGGTTCCGGCTGGAGTTTGAGGACGACTGGGGCTCTGTGACATCGCTCATCGTGAACCCAGTAACGAGCACCGCTCACCGCAACCACTCACCCCAACCGCTCACCCCACCGCTCACCCCACCGCTCACCCCACCGCTCACCCCACCGCTCGCCCCAACCGCTCGCCCCAACCGCTCGCCCCACCGCTCACCCCACCGCTCACCCCACCGCTCACCCCACCGCTCACCCCACCGCTCACCCCAACCGCTCCTCTGTGTGTGTCCCCATGTCTCTGTGTGTGTCTCTGTGTGTGTGTGTCTGTGTGTCTCTGTGTGTGTCTCTGTGTGTGTCTGTGTGTCTCTGTGTGTGTCTGTGTGTGTGTCTGTGTGTGTCTCTGTGTGTGTCTCTGTGTGAGTCTCTGTGTGTGTCTGTGTGTGTCACTGTGTGTGTCTGTGTGTGTCTCTGTGTGTGTCTCTGTGTGTGTCTCTGTGTGTGTCTGTGTGTGTCTCTGTGTGTGTCTCTGTGTGTGTCTGTGTGTGTGTCTGTGTGTGTGTCTGTGTGTGTCTGTGTGTGTGTCTGTGCGGCAAAACAACCCCCTACCTCCTCGCGGTGCCGGACGGGCAACTCTGTCGTGGACAGTGCTGTGGAGAGAGATCCAATTTTGATTGGCTCCTCCCCTCATGGCATATATGTCCACCACAGGGGCTAAACGGGGGCTCTGGACGGGTGCGAGGGGCTGGTAACCCCTCCACCTTCAATTAATTACCACGAAACCACGAATTAAACTGAAATATGTAACTAATAAGCTTGTGCCGGAGGCCCCGAGGGGCCAGGCGTCTATGACGTCTCCTGGCCAAACCCCAATTGGTGGAGCCAGGAGATTGAATACCTACCCTCGGGGCTACTCCAGAAACAACGAAAAGCCACTACGGGTGGCCACGTGGAATGTTCGAACGCTCACTGCAGAGGAGAGGCTGCCACTCCTCTGTCGGGAGCTGGACCGGTACCGCCTGGATCTATGCGGCATTCAGGAGGTCCGGTGGACCCGCTCTGGCTCCTGCCACCATGAGGGGTGGACAGTCCTCTACTCGGGGCAGCAGACTGCCAAACAACAGGGTGTGGGTCTTCTTTTGAACAAAAGAATGAAGGGGGCGTGGGAGCGTGGCGGTGAGGTGTGGGAAGCTGTAAGCCCCAGGCTACTTTGGGCTCGCCTTCCCATAAACCGGAGGCGAGGAATGGTGGTCGTGGTTACTTGTGCCCCCACCGAAGATGAACATCCGTGGAGGGATGCAGGAAAAGCCGATGAGTCAGATGCCTTCTATGACCTCCTGTCACAGGTGCTGGCTAAAGTGGCCCCTTGGGATAGAGTCATCATGTTGGGTGACTTCAATGCCCGAGTTGGTCATGATACTGGCACCTGGTCTGGAGTGATTGGAGGGCATGGGCCAGATCAGCTCAATAACAACGGTAGGAGGCTGCTAGATTTTTGTGCAGCCCATGGGCTTGTAATTACCAACACGCTGTTCCGGCATCGGCGCATCCACACAACATCATGGATGCATGCCGGGTCCAAGCAAGAACATCTGCTGGACTACATAGTGACGGACCAGCGAATGCGAGCCCATGTCCTTGACACCAGGACCTACCGTGGAGCTGATCTGCCCTCTGACCATCGACTAGTCATCTGTAAGATGCGCCTGCCATTCTTCCACTCCGGTGGTGGGTGTACACCCAGGACCCCATTCCAACATAAAGTGGCCTGGTCTCAGTTATCTGATGAAAGTTGCAAGCGAGAATTTCATCATCGCTTGCGGCTGGGATTGGCATCGTCCCCGACTCCTCCTGATGTCGAGGGTAAATGGGCGAGGTTTAGGACTGTGACTCATGCAGCTGCAATGGCTGCTTTGGGTACGCGGTCCAGACCTCCCCAGAGACCCTGGCTGACAGAGGAGAAGTTCAGGATGGTTGAGAAAAAGCGACAGGCGCACTGTCATCGGCTACAGAATTCCACGTCATAAAATGACGTGGAATTCCACGTCATAGAATGAGGAGGCTTACCGCAGCCTTCGCTCGGAGGTTCGGAGAGCCGTGAGGTGCTGCAAGGATGGGTGGTGGTCGCGGGTTGCTGAGGAGATGGAGTCTGCCTCAGTGGCCCGTGATCACAAATCTCTATTTAACTCCATCAAAAAGGTAACCTGCAGCGCCACACCTATTACCATCATTAGGGGAAAAAACGGTGATCCAATCTCCGACCCCCAGGAACAGGTTTGCAGATTTGCTGAGCATTTCTGTGAGGTCCTGGGGGAGGGAAAATCCCTCAGCCAGGAAAACATCGTGGCACAAAGTGAGGATGACCCTGCTGAGGCTGCGGTGCCTCAAATATTGGAAGAAGTCACCCCCTGTGAGTGGCTTGCTGAGGTGCCATCTGTTGAGGAAGTACTGAAGGCGATCCGGAGTCTGAGACCAGGAAAGGCAGCGGGCAGAGATGATCTCCCAACCGAAATGCTGAGGGTGGCGTTTGTGCACAGACTGCCCTATATGACATCATAACAACAGTCTGGACCACTGGACGGGTTCCGCAGGATTGGAAGGATGCCCTGGTGGTCCCCCTTTTTAAGAAGGGGGACCGCACAGACTGTAACAACTACAGGGGCATCTCACTCCTCAGTGTGCCTGGAAAGGTCCTGGCAAGGTTTATTCAGCATCGCCTTGCCAGGCACGCTGAGGAGAGGCTTGCGGAGCCCCAATGCGGTTTCAGGAAAGGGCGGTCCTGCACAGATGCCATATTTTCTGTCCGTCTGCTACAGCAGAGGTGTATGGAATTCCAACAAGACCTACATCTCTGCTTTATTGACCTGGTCAAGGCCTATGATACCATCAGTAGGCCTGGGCTCAGGGTCATTCTTCGTGCTTTTGGAGTACCTGACCCTCTGCTCACGATCATTAAGGACCTTCATGATGGTGAGCGGGCCCGGGTAAAACTACGTGGCCGGGAGTCAGAGCCATTCCTTGTACACCTTGGGGTGCGACACGGATGTCCTTTGGCTCCCACATTATTTAACATCTATTTTGACCACGTAGTTCGTGAAGCCTTCAATAGGTGTACCGGGGGAATCTCCATATGGTACAGACATAAAGGGAGGCTGATCGATGCCCGGGTGCGGTCAGAGGAGGAGTTGGAGAGGCTGCTGCTGAGACTGGAGCGTGCCACTAAGAGGTGGGGCCTTACCATCAGCCCCACCAAAACTAAGCACCTGCCTGGGTATTTTGTACCATCGGACACTCCACCCCCACAACTCCCAATCGGTGATGGGGCAGTTGTGGAGAGAGTGGAGAGTTTCCCATACCTGGGCAGTGTGCTTATGACTGGCTCCAGTTTAACAGCAGAGGTCTCACTCCGAATCAGTCGAGCGGCAATATCTTTTCATCGGTTGCGTAACGCTGTGTGGAAGCTACCTGGTCTGTCGCTCCGCACTAAGCTTCAGGTCTTCTCGGCCACGGTCATTCCCTCCCTTCTCTACGCTTGCGAAACGTGGACCCCCCTAATGGAACATCTTCGCCGGTTAGAAACATTTAGGCTGGCCTGCCTACGATCCATCCTGGGTTTAACCAGACTGGATTGTGTGAGGAGCTCACAAATCCTTGAAAGATCTGGGCAGGGTCCCATCGGTGAGCTCCTCCGGCAGGCAAGGCTGCGATGGCTGGGTCATGTAGCCCGCATGCCCAGCCACCGCATGCCGAAACAGCTTTTGTTTGGCCGGATTGAGGGGGCTAAGCGGGCGCGGCACGGGCTAGAGAAGAGATGGAGTGATGTGGTACAGGAGGACGTGGAGCTGAGTGGACTTGCCGATGACTGGTACCAGCGGTGTCAAGATCGGCCTCTGTGGAGGCGGCTCGTGAAGGATGCTACTGGGCAGTTGGAGGCAGTCGCCCTCCAACAACAACGGAGGGCGGAGGAGCGACGCTCAGAACAACGAGCGGAGCGCCGGGTGGCTAAAGCACAGCAGGTTGGCACAGTAGGGGGCACAGGTGGTGCATCAGCCAGTCATCTCAGTCAGTCGACCCGTGGCACCTGCTGGGTCTGCCCCGTGACCTCCTGCCAGCGGGCGTTCGACACTTCACGTGGCCTCAGGGTGCACATAGCCTGGCACAAGCGTCGTAGTGACGTCACCGCCACTTAGTGGCGAATGGCGGTTGTTGTTGTTGTGTCTCTGTGTGTGTCTCTGTGTGTGTGTGTCTCTGTGTGTGTCTCTGTCTCTGTGTGTGTCTCTGTCTCTGTGTGTGTCTCTGTGTGTGTCTCTGTCTCTGTGTGTGTCTCTGTCCCTGTGTGTGTCTCTGTGTGTCCCCACACGTCTCTGTGTGTGTCTCTGTGTGTGTCTCTGTGGGTGTCTCTGTGTGTGTCTCTGTCTCTGTGTGTGTCTCTGTGTGTCTCTGTCTCTGTGTGTGTCTCTGTGTGTGTCTCTGTCTCTGTGTGTGTCTCTGTCTCTGTGTGTTTCTCTGTGTGTGTCTCTGTCTCTGTGTGTGTCTCTGTCTCTGTGTGTGTCTCTGTCTCTGTGTGTGTCTCTGTGTGTCCCTGCACATCTCTGTGTGTGTCTCTGTGGGTGTCTCTGTGTGTGTCTCTGTCTCTGTGTGTGTCTCTGTGTGTGTCTCTGTGTGTGTCTCTGTGTGTGTCTCTGTGTGTGTCTCTGTCTCTGTGTGTGTCTCTGTGTGTGTCTCTGTCTCTGTGTGTGTCTCTGTGTGTCCCTACACATCTCTGTGTGTGTCTCTGTGTGTGTCTTTGTGGGTGTCTCTGTGTGTGTCTCTGTCTCTGTGTGTGTCTCTGTGTGTGTCTCTGTCTCTGTGTGTGTCTCTGTCTCTGTGTGTGTCTCTGTGTGTCCCCACACGTCTCTGTGTGTGTCTCTGTGTGTGTCTCTGTGTGTGTCTCTGTGTGTGTCTCTGTCTCTGTGTGTGTCTCTGTGTGTGTCTCTGTCTCTGTGTGTGTCTCTGTGTGTGTCTCTGTGTGTCTCTGTCTCTGTGTGTGTCTCTGTGTGTCCCTACACATCTCTGTGTGTGTCTCTGTGTGTGTCTCTGTGGGTGTCTCTGTGTGTGTCTCTGTCTCTGTGTGTGTCTCTGTCTCTGTGTGTGTCTCTGTGTGTGTCTCTGTCTCTGTGTGTGTCTCTGTCTCTGTGTGTGTCTCTGTGTGTCCCCACACGTCTCTGTGTGTGTCTCTGTGTGTGTCTCTGTGGGTGTCTCTGTGTGTGTCTCTGTCTCTGTGTGTCTCTGTGTGTGTCTCTGTCTCTGTGTGTGTCTCTGTCTCTGTGTGTGTCTCTGTGTGTGTGTCTCTGTGTGTGTCTCTGTGTGTGTCTATGTCTCTGTGTGTGTCTCTGTGTGTCCCTACACATCTCTGTGTGTGTCTCTGTGTGTGTCTCTGTGGGTTTCTCTGTGTGTGTCTCTGTCTCTGTGTGTGTGTCTCTGTCTCTGTGTGTGTCTCTGTGTGTGTCTCTGTCTCTGTGTGTGTCTCTGTCTCTGTGTGTGTCTCTGTGTGTCCCCACACGTCTCTGTGTGTGTCTCTGTGTGTGTCTCTGTGGGTGTCTCTGTGTGTGTCTCTGTCTCTGTGTGTGTCTCTGTCTCTGTGTGTGTCTCTGTCTCTGTGTGTGTCTCTGTCTCTGTGTGTGTCTCTGTGTGTGTGTCTCTGTGTGTGTCTCTGTGTGTGTCTATGTCTCTGTGTGTGTCTCTGTGTGTCCCTACACATCTCTGTGTGTGTCTCTGTGTGTGTCTCTGTGGGTTTCTCTGTGTGTGTCTCTGTCTCTGTGTGTGTGTCTCTGTCTCTGTGTGTGTCTCTGTGTGTGTCTCTGTCTCTGTGTGTGTCTCTGTCTCTGTGTGTGTCTCTGTGTGTCCCCACACGTCTCTGTGTGTGTCTCTGTGTGTGTCTCTGTGTGTGTCTCTGTGTGTGTCTCTGTCTCTGTGTGTGTCTCTGTCTCTGTGTGTGTCTCTGTCTCTGTGTGTGTCTCTGTCTCTGTGTGTGTCTCTGTGTGTCCCCACACGTCTCTGTGTCTCCGTGTGTCTCAGGGGGACGACCCAGGGGAGCTAGCCTCCCTGCTGGCTCAGCGCTGTCGGCTGGACGAGCGAACGGAGCTGGCGCTGAGAGCGAGGATCACTTCGGAGATGAACAGAGAACAGAGAACCCAGAGTTGATACACACACACAGATACACACAGATACACACACACTGATACACACACAGATATACACACACTGATACACACACACTGATATACACACACTGATATACACACACAGACACACACACTGATATACACACACTGATATACACACAGACACACACTGATATACACACACAGACACACACTGATACACAGACACTGATACACACACACTGATATACACACACTGATACACACTGATACACACTGATACACACACACTGATATACACACACTGATACACACACTGATACACACACTGATACACACTGATACACACAGACACTGATACACACACTGATATACACACACAGACACACACTGATATACACACACAGACACACACTGATACACACACACTGATACACACACAGTACATACAAAGACAAAGATCCCCCATGTAGCCTTAACAGACTGTAGGGGCAAGTGCTGTTAGCGAGCACCTATGAAGGCCGGTAACGGCACACGAGGGGGTGGGTGGCCAGCACCACGCCCGACCACCTTTGTCTCCTCAGTGGCGATGTTTACACACCGCACCAGGTACTCATTTGAGGCTGAGTCGACCTAGGGGAGGCCCGGGACCGGTTCAGATAATCGTCACTGGTGGTGTTGGCCGTGAGCGGGAATCGAACCCGGGTCGCCAGGTTCATAGCGCAGCGTAGCGCTAACCGCTACTACACTATCGCTCCCCACTCAGTAACACATGCACACACAGACACGTACGTACACCACGCATACATTCAACCCATGTCTGTGTACATATCGTGTCTCATGCCACCTATGACTCCGGCTCCTGTGAAAAAATGGAACACAGCCATTGTGGCGCCTATTGACACGGCAACTGTGAACCCCCATGTGAGAGACAGAGACACCCAGACCCAGATCTTAAACCCAGGTCATCGGTGTCTCTGACACGGCCATTGTGAACCCATTGAGAGAGACCCAGATTGTAAACCCGGGATAGCGGTGTCTCTGACACGGCCATTGTGAGCCCATTGAGAGACCCAGATCTTAAACCCAGGTCATCGGTGTCTCTGACACGGCCATTGTGAACCCATTGAGAGAGACCCAGATCTTAAACCTGGGATCTCGGTGTCTCTGACACGGCCATTGTGAACCCATTGAGAGAGACCCAGATCTAAACCCAGGACGTCTGTGTCTCTAACACGGCAATTGTGAGCCCCCATGTGAGAGAGAGAGATACCCAGACCCTGATCTTAAACCCGGGATCTCGGTGTTTCTGACACGGCCATTGTGAAGCCATTGAGATAGAGACCCAGATCTTAAACCTGAGATGTCGGTGTCTCTGACACGGCCATTGTGAGCCCATTGAGAGTGAGAGACCCAGATCTTACACCCGGGATCTCGGTGTCTCTGACACGGCCATTGTGAGCCCCCGTGAGAGACAGAGACACCCAGACCTGGATCTTAAACCTGAAATGTCGGTGTCTCTGACACGGCCATTGTGAACCCTTTAAGACAGAGACGTCCAGACCCAGATCTTAAACCTGGGATCTCGGTGTTTTTGACACGGCCATTGTGAACCCTTTAAGACAGACGTCCAGACCCAGATCTTAAACCTGGGATCTCGGTGTTTTTGACACGGCCATTGTGAACCCATTGAGAGACACCCAGATCTTAAACCCGGGACATCTGTGTCTCTGACACGGCCATTGTGAACCCCCAACCCCAGCTAAAAGTGAAACTGTGGTGTTTTGTCGTGATGAGGTCACGTGGTGTATTTGTACAGTTTTGCCCTCAAAAGTTTAAAATATAGAAACAAATGTTGACGCCAAAGTCTCAAGTTGATTTCGTGTAAGCCGCGTGGCAACTCAAGACGCTGGGATAGCTCGTCTCGGTGACAAGGGTCACCTCGGTGGTGGTGGTGAGTGGGTGGGTGGGTGAATGGGTGGGTGGGTGAATGAGTGGGTGGGTGGGTGAATGGGTGGGTGGGTGAATGAGTGGGTGGGTGGGTGAATGGGTGGGTGAATGGGTGGATGAATGAGTGGGTGGGTGGTTGAATAAGTGGGTGGGTGAATGAGTGGGTGGCTGAATGAATGGGTGGGTGAATGAGTGGGTGGTTGAAGAATGAGTGGGTGGGTGAATGAGTGGGTGGCTGAATGAGTGGGTGGGTGGTTGAATGAGTGGGTGGCTGAATGAGTGGGTGGGTGAATGAGTGGGTAGCTGAATGAGTGGGTGGATGAATGAGTGGGTGGCTGAATGAGTGAGTGGGTGAATGAGTGGGTGGTTGAATGAGTGGGTGGGTGAATGAGTGGGTGGCTGAATGAGTGGGTGGGTGAATGAGTGGGTGGGTGGATGAGTGGGTGGGTGAATGAGTGGGTGGGTGAATGAGTGGGTGGGTGAATGAGTGGGTGGGTGAATGAGTGGGTGGCTGAATGAGTGGGTGGGTGAATGAGTGGGTGGGTGAATTAGTGGGTGGGTGAATGAGTGGGTGGATGAATGAGTGGGTGGGTGCATGAGTGGGTGGGTGGATGAGTGGGTGGTTGAATGAGTGGGTGGGTGGATGAGTGGGTGGGTGAATGAGTGGGTGGCTGGATGAGTGGGTGGCTGAATGAGTGGGTGGGTGAATGAGTGGGTGGGTGGGTGGATGAGTGGGTGGCTGAATGGGTGGGTGGGTGGATGAGTGGGTGGGTGGATGAGTGGGTGGCTGCGTCGGTGAGTGAATGATATTCACGATGTCGTGGTTTAGATCCCGACCCTGGCGCCTGCTGCTGTATATCTGGAGCTTACGGTGTCTCTCTCCGCGTGGTGATCACTGCGTGGATTTTCTCTGGGTGATGACGACACCAGCCACACAGCTACTGCTGTAAATGTCCACACGCTGATGACGACGACGATGATGATGATATCAGTCACTCGATTGGGGCTGCTATTATTACGTGCGATGACCGGGTCCGGCTTCTGATAAAAAGAGCTCCCACATGCAGCTGAGTGGAGCGTTACACCTGGAACAAAATAAACACAGTCACAGTTTCATTCGTTTGGTTATTTTTTTTTTACCCAGAAGCACCCCACCCGAATCTCAAGACTAGGGGACACCCCCAGTGGCAGCTGTCCCTGTGTGTCAGTCTGCTGCTGTGTGATGCTATAGCCTAGGGGGCACCCCAGTGGCAACTGTCCCTGTGTGTGAGTCTGCTGCCAGTAGTAGTCGGGGTAGCGATGATTACTGGTGCTGTGTGATCCTATAGCCTAGGGGACACCCCCAGTGGCAGCTGTCCCTGTGTGTCAGTCTGCTGCTGTGTGGTGCTGTAGCCTAGGGGACACCCCCAGTGGCAGCTGTCCCTGTGTGTCAGTCTGCTGCTGTGTGATGCTATAGCCTAGGGGGCACCCCCAGTGGCAGCTGTCCCTGTGTGTGAGTCTGCTGCCAGTAGTAGTAGGGGTAGCGATGATTGCTGGTGCTGTGTGATCCTATAGCCTAGGGGGCACCCCCAGTGGCAGCTGTCCCTGTGTGTCAGTCTGCTGCTGTGTGGTGCTGTAGCCTAGGGGACACCCCCAGTGGCAGCTGTCCCTGTGTGTCAGTCTGATGCTGTGTGATGCTATAGCCTAGGGGGCACCCCCAGTGGCAGCTGTCCCTGTGTGTGAGTCTGCTGCCAGTAGTAGTAGGGGTAGCGATAATTGCTGGTGCTGTGTGATCCTATAGCCTAGGGGGCACCCCCAGTGGCAGCTGTCCCTGTGTGTCAGTCTGCTGAGCATTCGTTCTTCACCTTGACTGCAGTCCTGTTGCTTCTCAATCGCGAAACAGCCTACAGTGGTAATAAACGTGTAGGTGCTTGATGAAGGTAGCTGCTGTAGCTTAACTTTGCCCCATGCTTAGTTTGTGTTTTCGATTATTTAACTTCTAAAATAATCTGTCCGTGTCTCTCGCTAACACCACCCCCACCCCAGAAAGGGCATCTCGCTACCCCAGGTGGTTGGCGTGATGCATCCCAGGTTAAGAAGAAGAACCACTGCCCTAGTGGATGAGCGAGTGGGTGAAGGAGTTGTAGGGTGGGTGGGTGAGTGGGTGAGTGGATGGATGGGTGAGTGAGTGGGTGAGTGAGTGAGTGGGTGAGTAAGTGAGTGGGTGAGTGAGTGAGTGGGTGAGTGAGTGGGTGAGTGGGTGAGTGAGTGAGTGGGTGGGTGAGTGAGTGAGTGGGTGAGTGAGTGAGTGGGTGAGTGGGTGAGTGAGTGAGTGGGTGGGTGAGTGAGTGAGTGGGTGAGTAAGTGGGTGAGTGGGTGAGTAAGTGAGTGAGTGGGTGAGTGAGTGAGTGGGTGAGTGAGTGAGTGAGTGGGTGAGTAAGTGAG
>NC_133734.1:8141347-8148847 GCF_048934315.1 Petromyzon marinus | reverse complement strand
AGTCAGCTTGGAGTGTGAGTGGACTGGTGACAGGGGGAGTCAGTCTGCGGTGTGAGTGGACTGGTGACAGGGGGAGTCAGTCTGCGGTGTGAGTGGACTGGTGACAGGGGGAGTCAGTCTGCGGTGTGAGTGGACTGGTGACAGGGGGAGTCAGTCTGCATTGTGAGTGGACTGGTGACAGGGGGAGTCAGTCTGCGGTGTGAGTGGACTGGTGACAGGGGGAGTCAGCCTGCGGTGTGAGTGGACTGGTGACAGGGGGAGTCAGTCTGCGGTGTGAGTGGACTGGTGACAGGGGGAGTCAGTCTGCGGTGTGAGTGGACTGGTGACAGGGGGAGTCAGTCTGCGGTGTGAGTGGACTGGTGACAGGGGGAATCAGTCTGCGGTGTGAGTGGACTGGTGACAGGGGGAGTCAGTCTGCGGTGTGAGTGGACTGGTGACAGGGGGAGTCAGTCTGCGGTGTGAGTGGGCTGGTGACAAGGGGAGTCAGTCTGCGGTGTGAGTGGACTGGTGACAGGGGGAGTCAGTCTGCGGTGTGAGTGGACTGGTGACAGGGGGAGTCAGCTGTGAGTTTGAGTGGACTGGTGACAGGGGGAGTCAGTCTGCGGTGTGAGTGGCCTGGTGACAGGGGGAGTCAGTCTGCGGTGTGAGTGGACTGGTGACAGGGGAGTCAGTCTGCGGTGTGAGTGGACTGGTGACAGGGGGAGTCAGTCTGCGGTGCGAGTGGACTGGTGACAGGGGGAGTCAGTCTGCATTGTGAGTGGACTGGTGGCCACGGGAGGTAGTGACAGGGGAGTCAGCCTGCGGTGTGAGTGGACTGGTGACAGGGGGAGTCAGTCTGCGGTGTGAGTGGACTGGTGACAGGGGGAGTCAGTCTGCGGTGCGAGTGGACTGGTGACAGGGGAGTCAGTCTGCGGTGTGAGTGGACTGGTGACGGGGGAGTCAGCTTGGAGTGTGAGTGGACTGGTGACAGGGGGGAGTCAGTCTGCGGTGTGAGTGGACTGGTGACAGGGGAGTCAGCCTGCGGTGTGAGTGGACTGGTGACAGGGGAGTCAGTCTGCGGTGTGAGTGGACTGGTGACAGGGGAGTCAGTCTGCATTGTGAGTGGACTGGTGACAGGGGAGTCAGCCTGCGGTGTGAGTGGACTGGTGACAGGGGAGTCAGTCTGCGGTGTGAGTGGACTGGTGACAGGGGGAGTCAGTCTGCATTGTGAGTGGACTGGTGACAGGGGAGTCAGTCTGCAGTGTGAGTGGACTGGTGATAGGGGGAGTCAGTCTGCGGTGTGAGTGGACTGGTGACAGGGGGAGTCAGTCTGCGGTGTGAGTGGACTGGTGACAGGGGGAGTCAGTCTGCGGTGCGAGTGGACTGGTGACAGGGGGAGTCAGCCTGCGGTGTGAGTGGACTGGTGACAGGGGGAGTCAGTCTGCGGTGTGAGTGGACTGGTGACAGGGGAGTCAGCCTGCGGTGTGAGTGGACTGGTGACGGGGGAGTCAGTCTGCAGTGTGAGTGGACTGGTGACAGGGGAGTCAGTCTGCGGTGTGAGTGGACTGGTGACAGGGGAGTCAGTCTGCGGTGTGAGTGGACTGGTGACAGGGGGAGTCAGTCTGCGGTGTGAGTGGACTGGTGACAGGGGGAGTCAGTCTGCGGTGTGAGTGGACTGGTGACAGGGGGAGTCAGTCTGCGGTGTGAGTGGACTGGTGACAGGGGGAGTCAGTCTGCGGTGTGAGTGGACTGGTGACAGGGGGAGTCAGTCTGCGGTGTGAGTGGACTGGTGACAGGGGGAGTCAGTCTGCATTGTGAGTGGACTGGTGACAGGGGGAGTCAGTCTGCGGTGTGAGTGGACTGGTGACAGGGGGAGTCAGCCTGCGGTGTGAGTGGACTGGTGACAGGGGGAGTCAGTCTGCGGTGTGAGTGGACTGGTGACACGGGGAGTCAGTCTGCGGTGTGAGTGGACTGGTGACAGGGGGAGTCAGTCTGCGGTGTGAGTGGACTGGTGACAGGGGGAATCAGTCTGCGGTGTGAGTGGACTGGTGACAGGGGGAGTCAGTCTGCGGTGTGAGTGGACTGGTGACAGGGGGAGTCAGTCTGCGGTGTGAGTGGGCTGGTGACAAGGGGAGTCAGTCTGCGGTGTGAGTGGACTGGTGACAGGGGGAGTCAGTCTGCGGTGTGAGTGGACTGGTGACAGGGGGAGTCAGCTGTGAGTTTGAGTGGACTGGTGACAGGGGGAGTCAGTCTGCGGTGTGAGTGGCCTGGTGACAGGGGGAGTCAGTCTGCGGTGTGAGTGGACTGGTGACAGGGGAGTCAGTCTGCGGTGTGAGTGGACTGGTGACAGGGGGAGTCAGTCTGCGGTGCGAGTGGACTGGTGACAGGGGGAGTCAGTCTGCATTGTGAGTGGACTGGTGGCCACGGGAGGTAGTGACAGGGGAGTCAGCCTGCGGTGTGAGTGGACTGGTGACAGGGGGAGTCAGTCTGCGGTGTGAGTGGACTGGTGACAGGGGGAGTCAGTCTGCGGTGCGAGTGGACTGGTGACAGGGGAGTCAGTCTGCGGTGTGAGTGGACTGGTGACGGGGGAGTCAGCTTGGAGTGTGAGTGGACTGGTGACAGGGGGGAGTCAGTCTGCGGTGTGAGTGGACTGGTGACAGGGGAGTCAGCCTGCGGTGTGAGTGGACTGGTGACAGGGGAGTCAGTCTGCGGTGTGAGTGGACTGGTGACAGGGGAGTCAGTCTGCATTGTGAGTGGACTGGTGACAGGGGAGTCAGCCTGCGGTGTGAGTGGACTGGTGACAGGGGAGTCAGTCTGCGGTGTGAGTGGACTGGTGACAGGGGGAGTCAGTCTGCATTGTGAGTGGACTGGTGACAGGGGAGTCAGTCTGCAGTGTGAGTGGACTGGTGATAGGGGGAGTCAGTCTGCGGTGTGAGTGGACTGGTGACAGGGGGAGTCAGTCTGCGGTGTGAGTGGACTGGTGACAGGAGGAGTCAGTCTGCGGTGCGAGTGGACTGGTGACAGGGGGAGTCAGCCTGCGGTGTGAGTGGACTGGTGACAGGGGGAGTCAGTCTGCGGTGTGAGTGGACTGGTGACAGGGGAGTCAGCCTGCGGTGTGAGTGGACTGGTGACGGGGGAGTCAGTCTGCAGTGTGAGTGGACTGGTGACAGGGGAGTCAGTCTGCGGTGTGAGTGGACTGGTGACAGGGGAGTCAGTCTGCGGTGTGAGTGGACTGGTGACAGGGGGAGTCAGTCTGCGGTGTGAGTGGACTGGTGACAGGGGGAGTCAGTCTGCGGTGTGAGTGGACTGGTGACAGGGGGAGTCAGTCTGCGGTGTGAGTGGACTGGTGACAGGGGGAGTCAGTCTGCGGTGTGAGTGGACTGGTGACAGGGGGAGTCAGTCTGCGGTGTGAGTGGACTGGTGACAGGGGGAGTCAGTCTGCAGTGTGAGTGGACTGGTGACAGGGGGAGTCAGTCTGCGGTGTGAGTGGACTGGTGACAGGGGGAGTCAGTCTGCGGTGTGAGTGGACTGGTGACAGGGGGAGTCAGTCTGCGGTGTGAGTGGACTGGTGACAGGGGGAGTCAGTCTGCATTGTGAGTGGACTGGTGACAGGGGAGTCAGCCTGCGGTGTGAGTGGACTGGTGACAGGGGAGTCAGTCTGCGGTGTGAGTGGACTGGTGACAGGGGGAGTCAGTCTGCATTGTGAGTGGACTGGTGGCCACGGGAGGTAGTGACAGGGGAGTCAGTCTGCAGTGTGAGTGGACTGGTGACAGGGGAGTCAGCCTGCGGTGTGAGTGGACTGGTGACGGGGGAGTCAGCTTGGAGTGTGAGTGGACTGGTGACAGGGGGGAGTCAGTCTGCGGTGTGAGTGGACTGGTGACGGGGGAGTCAGCTTGGAGTGTGAGTGGACTGGTGACAGGGGAAGTCAGCCTGCGGTGTGAGTGGACTGGTGACAGGGGGAGTCAGCCTGCGGTGTGAGTGGACTGGTGACAGGGGGAGTCAGCCTCCATTGTGAGTGGACTGGTGACAGGGGGAGTCATCCTCCATTGTGAGTTGACTGGTGACAGGGGGAGTCAGCCTGCAGCGTGAGTTGACTGGTGGCCACGGGAATTATCGAGAATAGGAGCGTGGCCCGGTGAACGGAAGACGACAGTGGAGTCTGCTGGTCGAGCGAGCGGTCTAGAACCAGCGAGAAGTTTCGGGTAAGGGGGCGTGGCCTCGCACCGCATGTAAGGGGGATATGCGCGGGAGATTCGGGGGCCCGTCGCAGTGGGGGTCTCCGCCTGTCCACGTGTGAGCACGTGGCGCCCTAAGTGAAGAAAACATTAAATTTTGATTTAAAGCTTTCGTGACTGCAGTAATTCATATTCTTAGTTTTTTCGGTAAAGTCACTTTGAAGAGAAACAACAAAATAATAAAATATATATAAAACAATAAAAAAATTCTCACGAAGTTTCGACCATAACTGAAACGGTCATCTTCAGGTGTGTTGGTTTGCATACATTTATTTGTAAACGGCGCATTTATTTATTTATATAAAACGTTAGCGCCACGCGCAACGATTTGGCAGTTTATTTAGGACTAGTCCATCTATATTCTGAAAAGAAGAAGAACCCCCCTCCTCTTTTCAGAATATAGATGGACTAGTCCCAAATAAACTGCCAAATCGTTGCGCGTGGCGCTAACGTTTTTTAAAATAAATAAATAAATGCGCCGTTTAAAAATACATTTATGCAAACCAACACACCTGAAGACGACCGTTTGAGTTATGGTCGAAACGTCGTGAGAATTTTTTTTATTGTTTTATATATATTTTATTATTTTGTTGTTTCCCTTCAACGTGGTGACTTTACCGAAAAAACTAAGAACATGAAGAAAACATCTCAAGTCCAGCGCTTCGAAGTCGCCATCGCACCACGACACACGCCGCCGCCGCACCAGGCGAACTCGCTTGATGCCGACGCGACTTCGGGGAGGCTCTGGGCAGGGTTCAGATATTCTCCATCACGGGAATTGAACGCCGGGTCGCCCGGTTCGTAGCGCGGCAGTAGCGCCAACCGCCGGGCACACACACACAAGGGCCCCCCATTCGCCACGACGTGGCAGTGATGCACAGGGGCGTCAAGTGGCAGGCTTAAGTGCACCTTGAGGTCCACGTGAAGCGTCGAGGGCTCGCCAATTAGAACCGTTCATCGCCAAGGTTGCTCAACTCCACGTCCTCCCGTACCGCATCAGCTCCATCGCTTCTCCAGCCCCGTGCCGTGCCCGTTTAGCACCCCCCCCCGTCTATCCGACCAAACGACAGCTGCTTGGGCATGCGGTAGCTGGGTATGTGGTGGCTGGGCATGCGGTGGCTGAGTATGTGGTAGCTGGGTATGCGGTGGCTGAGTATGTGGTGGCTGAGTATGCGGTGGCTGGGTATGTGGTGGCTGGGCATGCGGTGGCTGAGTATGCGGTGGCTGGGCATGTGGTGGCTGGGCATGCGGTGGCTGGGCATGCGGTGGCTGGGCATGTCGTGGCTGGGCATGCGGTGGCTGGGCATACGGTGGCTGGGCATGCGGTAGCTGGGTATGCGGTGGCTGAGTATGCGGTGGCTGAGTATGCGGTGGCTGGGTATGTGGTGGCTGGGCATGTGGTGGCTGAGTATGCGGTGGCTGAGTATGCGGTGGCTGGGCATGTGGTGGCTGGGCATGCGGTGGCTGAGTATGCGGTGGCTGGGCATGTGGTGGCTGGGCATGCGGTGGCTGGGCATGCGGTGGCTGGGCATGTTGTGGCTGGGCATGCAGTGGCTGGGCATACGGTGGCTGGGCATGCGGTAGCTGGGTATGCGGTGGCTGAGTATGCGGTGGCTGGGTATGTGGTGGCTGGGCATGTGGTGGCTGAGTATGCGGTGGCTGAGTATGCGGTGGCTGGGCATGTGGTGGCTGGGCATGCAGTGGCTGGGCATGCGGTGGCTGGGCACGCGGTGGCTGGGCACGCGGTGGCTGGGCATACGGTGGCTGGGCATACGGTGGCTGGGCATGCGGTAGCTGGGTATGCGGTGGCTGAGTATGCGGTGGCTGGGTATGTGGTGGCTGGGCATGTGGTGGCTGAGTATGCGGTGGCTGAGTATGTGGTGGCTGGGCATGTGGTGGCTGAGTATGCGGTGGCTGGGCATGCGGTGGCTGGGCATGTGGTGGCTGAGTATGCGGTGGCTGGGCATGCGGTGGCTGGGCATGTGGTGGCTGGGCATGCGGTGGCTGGGCACGCGGTGGCTGAGTATGCGGTGGCTGGGCATGCGGTGGCTGGGCATGCGGTGGCTGGGCATGCGGTGGCTGGGCATACGGTGGCTGGGCATACGGTGGCTGGGTATGCGGTGGCTGGGCACGCGGTGGCTGGGCATGCGGTGGCTGGGCATGCGGTGGCTGGGCATGCGGGCTACATGACCCAGCCAAAAGCAACCTCCTTGCCCTGCCGGAGGAGCTCGCCGACAATGGGGGTCTGTGTCCAGACCTCAAAGATCCGTGAGCTCGCACAAGCCAGCGCGGTTAAATTGCCCACGCACTGGAAATGTTGCACCAACCTTTTGCCAGGACCTTCGGCGGCCTCACACTGGGGACGGAGATTCCCCCGGATGTCGTTACAATCACCGTGAGTCCCCGCACCGTTCCAACCCTGGGGCACCCGTCTTGCGATCCAGTCAGCGGTGAGAATGTCGTAGAGGGCAGCCCGCACACAAACGCCACCCTCAGCAGTTCGCCTGGGTGGGTCATCCTCTGCCCGGGCCGTCATTTTTCGTCTTCCCGGGCTCTGGATCGCTCTTCTCAACTTCCTCAACAGACGGCACCTCGGCCAGCCTCTCAGAGGGTGGATACTTCCTCCAATATTTGAGGCATGGCAAGCCCCAGCACGGTCATTCCTCCTCTCCCACCTTTGCCCCGCGATGGCGTCCGGGCTGAGGGGTTTCCCCTTCCACAAGACCTCACAGAAATGCTCAACAAACCCGCAGACCTGTCCCTGGGGGTGGGAGATCACATCACCTTGCTTCCCCCTTAATGATGGTGATGTGCGCGGTGCGGCAAGTTACTTTTTAATGGAGCCAAAGATTTGTGATGGCGAACTTCCAAGGCATTCTCCATCTCAGCAACCCCACGACCGCCACCCAAAGTTGCAGTGACCGCACGGCTCTCCGGAACTCCGAGCGAAGGCGGCGGTAAGCATCCTCATTCTCCGACGCGGGATGCTGTAGACGGTGGGAGTGGGCCTGTCGCTTTTTTCTCAGCCAGCCTGAACACCTCCTCCGTCAGCCGGGGTCTCTGGGGAGGTCTGGACCGCGTACCCAAAGCGGCCATCGCAGCTGCGTGTGAGCCACAGTCCTAAAACCTCGCCCCCATTTCCCCTCGGCATCAGGACGAGGAGTGGTGGGGACGACGCCAACCCCGGCCGCAGAAGCGACGACGAAATTATCTTTCTCGCGGCTTCCATCGGCGAGCCGAGACCAGGCCACTGTGGGTTTGAACGGGGTCCTGGGTGTACACCCAC